>NW_015558605.1:1067004-1078322 GCF_001515605.1 Sinocyclocheilus anshuiensis | reverse complement strand
CTGATGTCTGATTTTGTAGCTGAACCAAACCAGACAGTTATTGAAGTGCACAGAACAGACTCGATGATGGCTGAGTAGAACTGTTTCAGCAGCTCCTGTGACAGGTTGAATTTCCTCAGCTGGCGAAGGAAGTACAACCTCTGCTGGGCCTTTTTCACAATGGACCAAACCGGTTTTATTAAGGGGCGTCACATGTCCGATAAAATGCGTCGACTGTTTCATGTACTTGATTTTGCAGAATCTCTTCCGAGTCCTTGTGCGTTTTTTTCACTTGACGTAGAAAAAGCCTTTGACAGGCTAGAGTGGAACTATATGTGGGCAGTTCTACAATGTTTTGGTTTCGGTGCACATTATATTTCTATGATTAAGACACTTTACCACTCACCTGAGGCATCAAGGTCTTACGGGTTTCGAACAACACGAGGGTGCGTAATTAATGACAGAATTTTCATTTTTGGGTGAACTAACCCTTTAAGGAGATCAATTCCATACTTTCCCAGTTGATCTAAAATGGTAAAAGACCCAGACTAAAACTTGTCACATTTCAGTGTCCTATACTTTCAGGAGGATTGGCTGTGCCAAATTTTGAATTATATTATTGGTCGTTCCAACTTAAGGCTCTTTATATTTGGGTTGATCCTCAATCTAAAGTTTCATGGAGAGTAATCGAAGCTGACAAGGTTAAACCACATAGGCTCCAAGATATTCTATTTGCTGGCACAGGAAATAAAAATGATGTAGCGTCTGCGTAGAATCATGCATGGTCTTTGGGGTTTATGGCTTAAGAGACCCCTTTTAGCCTTTGACATTTGCATATAAATTACAGTCCTGGTCACAGACTTTACATTTATATGGGGGCTAAATTGCCAAATGGTTCCTCTCACTATCAAGGAGATGTTGAACAGTTCCACCACTCGCATCTCCCCGTCTGATTTCAAACAGTTTCCAAAGACAAGTAAATGACCCCTACCCCCCCCGGTGCCAGGCGCCGATGGCTGGCTGACCAGCAAACTACAGCAGGCTCGCCATAAAGGGAGACAAAGGAAACTTCTCCCGCTCAAAAAATTCACGCCTGGTATTGGCTATTCCACCCAAAGTTGGGGGTGAATAGAAACCCTCAAAAGGCGTTAGCCCGAAATGATCTTTGCTCAGAAAAACCTCTTCTTTTGGGACGACACACTAAGACTCTCAAGACTCTCCTCTTGTAAGGTGATTTTTGATTCTTTGATGATTCTCATTAGGTTGTGGTTAAAATTGATGTGAAATACTGCCATTCTTTTACTTTTCTCTCTTTTCCTTACTTTGCTTCATTCTGTACATATGTGTTTTGCTTAGTTAGTTATATGTTAGATATAGCTTCATTTATTAAATCCCTTATATTCACAATTGATTGCCTCTGTTTGCTGCTCACAATTCGAAGTCACTGAATGTTTGAACCCTTGCTACATATGCTAAATTACTGCTAGAACTGCATAAATAAGGAAAGCTACTTTCCTTGGCCAGGAAAATAATCTTTCCTTGAATTGATAAATGATTATATGGTCTGCTCGGTGGACGGACAGATCAAATAATTGTAATATTGATTCTGCTACAGTTAATTCTAAGATCTAATCTAAATATTTATTATTAATCATAACCAGTTATAATTAGTCATAAATATTTCCCTTTTGAGCTGATTTACTACAGTGATAAATATAAATTTGGCCCGGTTGTGGCCAATTCTATTAGGATCTGGAAAAGGGTGGAACGTATGATGGGAGGACCTTTCAAATTTTGTAACAACACACCCTTATGGCACAACTTAAATTTTTTTATGTGGAAATCGGCCATTTATCCAGCCCTCTTGGTCTACATTGGGCATAAACACTTGTGGTGACTTATATGATAACCAAGGACTCTGCTCATTTCAAGAACTAAGAACTAAGTTTTGTTTACCAGCATCATCATATTTAGTCTTTTTTCAGTTATGCTCTGCTCTCAAGGCCTATGGAGTTCCCTGGGCATCCCCCATTTTCTCTCATCCTATGTGGGATTGGATCGCACCACCCTCTGGTCGGCCATCTGTTTCTTTAATATATAAGCTGTGTCCCAATTCATAGGCTACGTCCTTCAAAGTGCGCATTTGAAGGCCGATTGCATCATGGCGGCGCGACGAAGGCTGTCCCATAGGGCTGGGAATTCCGAGGCATTGGGAATCGAGAGTCGATCCCAAAGGTTGGAATCGATTCCATCAAGGGGATTCGACTCCTCATTCAGAGCCTTTTTCATTTCAACAAAGTTGAACTATGGGTGCCTCTCAAATGGAAGGCTGATCATCTGAATTTTAGGATGCAGCCTTCCGTTTCAGAAGCACCATTCACCTCACTCACGCTCGCTAAAAGCCGTAATTACGAGAGTTGTGAGAGAAAAGATTATTTTAATTTTTATATTTTTATTACCATTTGCCCCCCCTTCATGCTCGCTAAAAGTGATTAGTCTGATAATGGTCTGATAAAGTCTGATTAGTTTCCTGATTCGGATAGATAGTTTTAATGAACCAGTTAAAACAAACAAAAAAAACGATTCAGAGGTTATTTTACGGTGGAACTGGCTTGTCCACAATTGTGAGTGCTGCCTGACAGAATAGATCATGACGTCATCGAGGATCTTGATCTTATTACCATCTAAAAATATATTTTTAAAAACATTTCTATCAGCCAATGATAATTCTAAAAGAAAACGTCACGAGCATAGATCAGTGGCCGAGAGCGCATCTGATTGACAGATAAACCACGAGCTCTATCAGTTATTGTTAATATTCTGGTTATTTTGTTTCAGTGTACAGTTTGTTAATATTGTGCAAAGCATACAGTCAAAGTAAACTTCATCATTCAGCTGAACTGTGCACATTTATTTTAGACACTTCATGTCTTGTTTAATTCATGTGATAAACACATGTCCCTGCTGAGTTGTGGGCTATGACTAATTTCACGGGCAAAGCAGACAAAATTACAGTATAGGCCTACGTATTGTCTTTGTAAAAAAATAAATAAATAAAGCTTCATATTATGAGAAGGATACATTCTATGACCTATCCTGCAGTCATCATGGTGAGATTAGGTTCCTTCAATCTAAAAAAACAAGAATCGAAAACAACAGTGAGGAATCGAGTCCCATCGATTCCAGAACCCGGAATCGGAATCGGACTTTCGGAATCTAACAGCCCTACTGTCCCAATTCAAAGACTGCGTCCTATGAAGGCTGCATTTGAAGGCCGATTGCATCACGGCGGCACGACGAAGACCATCCCAATTCACGATGCATCCTCCGAAGGCTGCATTTGAAGGCCGATTGCGCGATGAAGGCTGCCGCAATTCAAAATGCGCCCTCCGTTTCTCTGGCAAATGAAGGATACATCAGATGGATCCTTCGCAGTCTATCCTATCCCAGAATTCATAGCGCGCCGGTGGCGACGGGATTTTATTCAAACAAAATAGCGGGTGATAGTTCTGTGGCTGCCGACGAATACACTTATAAATGTAAGTATTGTGTTTTAATTTGCTCAAATAGCTAGCGAAACAAATGTTAAAAGTCAGGGGTCTTAAAAAATGTGAACAGATTAATTTATTAGGTGGTCTGAGGCAAATGTTCTTGTATTTATTAAATTGAGGGCTGAATTTGATAATTCCTGTAGGCTACTTGGGACAAGAACTCTGCCATTGTGGCTCGGAGGTAAGGCATTACCCATCTGCAATATTTCCACTAGGACCTCTTGTGTTCACAACAATTAGCCCTCACCCATATATAAAGCCCACAACAATAAGACAAGTTGGCCTATAAGACTACTTAATAAGTAGACAAGTCTTTCACTTTCACATATTTTCATGTATTTTTATTTTATTTCATTTTTTATTTTTATTTTATTATTTATTTATTTATGTTGTAGCAAGATATGTCCACAAATGTTTTAGGCAAACTTGATTATCCATAAATATGATTTCTGAAGTATTTTGTATGCACGTCCTGCTGTCATATTTGCTAACCTTAAGATTGCAGCGCTGTCTTAATAATTTTCTTTCCTTTTTCTCTTATTTTAGGACAGTTCTGGAGAAAATGGTGCTTCTGGGAAACTTAAAAATTAAATGAAAGAAGTTGTTTATTAAGTTAAGTTATTTGTAAATGAAGCAAAGTAATTTCTGTGTATTGTTTTAGTTGAAACTTGTAAATAAATGTAGTTCTGGAAATTGTTAATTTTTGCAAAGCAAGTTATAATTTGTAAATGACAGAAATTCTTCTATACATTTTGTTTTGCCTCTGAATAACATTTGCAAATGAAAATAAATTGTTCTATACTAAAAGTACTTTTTACAACTAATTACAAAATAACTTCAATTCAACATCAGAAAAACAACATCAAAATTTAACAATACATACAAATTAAAAAAAATAATAATAATTCCAATCTTTTTTATGTACGCTTTCATTCAGCTGAGCAGTGAGACCCTGGTGGAGCTGCTGGACCTGGACGGGCTTTTTTTTTTGCCTCTGAATAACATTTGCAAATGAAAATAAATTGTTCTATACTAAAAGTACTTTTTACAACTAATTACAAAATAACTTAAATTCAACATCAGAAAAACATCAAAATTGAATTAACAATACATAAAACAAATTGGAAAAAGAGAAACATTTATTTTGATGTACGCTTTCATTCAGCTGAGCAGTGAGACCCTGGTGGAGCTGCTGGACCTGGACGGGCTGCCATAGAAAGCCTGGTGTGGCATCATCTGGGATAGTCTCCAGAGTGTTTGAGTGCATATTTCCACTGTCCAGCAGTGAGGTTCAGGTTTATCCTGCAGTACAGGGGTCTGGTCTGATTTAAGGAAATGAGGAAAGGACTAATTGTGTAGACCTATGAAAAAGTAATTGGTGGAAGAAATTTGAGTTACTTTAGTAAAGTTCTTTCAGTAACTACTATTAGCACATTGAGGAAAATATGCATGCATTTAAAACCTTAAGTAAAAGTATTATCCTTCATACTGTAATGTACTTAAGGTGTGAAGAGTAAAAGTAAAAGTAGCCTATGTATTCTGCAGAAAAAACTATATATGATGGTCTTGCATTAATATTACTGCTGCACTACGGTGTACTGTATGTTGCATTTTACTTCTGAATATGTTCAAGGTTGTTACATTTAAAATACTTTATATAGGCCTACTGTTGGGCAGTTTAATGTAAAACAGTGCATGATTTTGTAAAGGACCATGTTTTTGTATTGTAGCTGTCCTGTGAGAAAAAAATAAAAAAACTCAGTAATTCTCATTTGTATGTGAATACTTATGGAATGTATTTCGTTACACTCCACCACTTTGTTATTTCGGAGATGAAACGAACAAAGTTTATTGCTAGAATATTAACAAACAGTTGCTATAACTGCGAACCATATCAAGGCTGCTTCCGAAGCGCTCGGATTGTCTAGCCTACGGAGGACTCTTCTTGTTGCCTTCTTGTTGTTGTTGGTCTAATCTAATCTTAACTTCTAAGAACTTGGCTCATCGTCTTAGAGCGTACATAACTCCTTACAAAAGGTTTAAAATTAAACTGCAATCGACCTATAACTGCCATATCTGTAACACTGTATTATCAGATACTTTTCTCCACATGTTTTGGGAATGTCCAATTGTTGTCAATTTATGGACTCGTGTGAATTGTTTTGTCCTTTTTACTACAAATTGATTACACGTCTAATCCAGGTTTATGTCTTCTCAATGTAGTAAATTAGCTCTTTTGAGAGGGGAATTCGAATCTGAAGATTCAAAGTCAACCTGATTAGAACTGATTCCAAATTTGATAGTTTTACACTTTATCAACTGTTCGTCCAGCGAGACCTTAACATCAGTATATCTCATCAGAGGAAGTCCCAAAAGTCTAGTAAGTTATTTGCTACCAGTTCTTTAAATCGCAACCTGAGAAAATCACAAAGCAGAGATTTGTCTTATCTTTACTGCTTAAGATCAATTCAGCACCGGTTTCAGCAGATAGAAGATTTTGTTTGTTACTTGCGTTTGCGCTGGAAGCGGGGTTTCTTTTTCTGCCCGAGGGAGTCCCGTTGCTGATTGGCTGGCAATCTTCCTTGATGAGGTCTTTTGGGAAAAGCCCTTGTGGTGAATGGTTGGTTGCCTTGTGACTAGGGGTGTCGCGATATACCGGTATTGACGATAACCGTGATATTCAAATCATGAAATATCGACATCGTGTTAATTTAGGGTGTGACGATATACCGGTATTGGTGATAACCATGATATTTAAAATGAACAGGAAACTTATGATAACACGACACGCAAATAGCCTACTGTTTGGGTCTATAGGACTTGCAAATTGAGAACTTCTTTCAGCATTACGTGCAGTAATAAACTCACTGTTTCTTGAAACAAGTCCATTATTCCGTACTTTTAACTGCCTTGCTCTGCTCTCAAAGTCCTTCTCTGTTGTAGGAATCCATCGCTCCCAGCTGGATAGAGTTTTGACTGCTCTGCTCACGAGCCTTTCCAAGTGAAGTAGTTGAACTTCATATCCTTCACAATTGACACCAGCAACAGGTATTGAAGCAGAAATGTCACAAGCTTTCTCAGCTTCCTGGACTGCAACAGTCAATTCCTCTTGGCCATATCTCTGCCACAAGTTAATTTGGACAATTTTTCGCACCTCTTCGACCTCTGTCTCACAGTCACTAACAGCCTTCTCAATATCTGCTGCCTGCTGCATTTCAAGCTCCACTTTCTCATCACTCTTTGCGTTAGCTTCCAGCTCTGCAAACAATCCCATTTTATAGTCCTTATTTACATCAAAAAGTGCTCTTGCACTAGAAGAGAGTTTCTGGAATTCCTTCCTGAGTTCAGATTCAATCATTTGACTTGACTCTCGAATGAGAAGGTTTGCTTGCTTTGTAAAACACATCTTTGCAGTGGTTCTCTCTCTCTTAAGTCGATCCAGTTTTCCCCAAGGCTTCTTCTGCCATCTTATTTCAAGTCAAACGATATGTCATCTTAAAACAGCTCAATTAATTCACTGATGACTTATATTAACAATGTTGATTCTTGTCCTTTGCGCCAGCTTTTTTTTTCTGGACCATCAGAAGCCTTTAATCTTCTTATCCACAAGCGTGGTTATTAAGTGTCAAGTCAAACCAGTTCAATTTTTGCTGATGATATTCTTTTGTTTATGCCTGTCAAGTTATTTAGGGATTCTTCTCAGCCTCAATGTCTGCCCAAACTTGAAAAAGGCTTCAATCAACTTCAGAGGGTGCATGGAATAACTCAAAACATCTGATTCTTCATCATCGAAGCAATTTATTTAACAACTTGATCTTCCTTTTCTTATTTTCAGAGTTTAATTCAGATGCTTAACTCAGATGCTTAGCTTAATAACCTATATAGAGAAAATATATTAATATACGAGTCACTACACACAGTAATGCGGTCATTTGAGGATGTTTAACTCATTTAAACTACAACCAATGTTACTAGAATACTCACAAATCACAAAGTACAGTACATAGCAGTTCAACAGCAACACTAAATCAAATGCATTTACTGCACATGGCCAGTTAGCATATTAGAAGCTAAACCCGCTAGCATTAATAAACAACTTGCAAGACATTCACAATTGGTCTTTTAAACAGTCTGTATTCACTAAAGACATGAGTCTTTATCCTACCAGTAGCATCTCAAAGTTGATGAACACATTGTGTCTTTTCCCAGCTGTCTTTGAACAAACTCAGAATGTGTTTACTCCAAACTCAATGGCTGCATCCGTGCATACTTTAGCAATCTTTCTCCTTTGGTTTTATAACCAGTATCAACACCAACTTGGGTAATCAGCTTCCTTGTTTCTTCCAGGTTGCACTATGTGCCCACAATCAATAGTATCCATTCATTTTGATCTCAAATCAAAACTCATTTCATCTGATAGATTTTTTTTCTTTATTTAACAATGATGAATATAATTTTTTTTCTTACAATTTAAAGTTCAGCTTAACAATGTCTGCGGTAATTATGAGTGAAACATCACATCATCATTGTGTATCAAACAGTGCCACCTCAAGGAATAAAGATGCATTGCACATACTGAGTCATCAGATATGTAAATATAGTTGTGCAGGACAAATATACTTACATATACATTAAATATACATATCATCAGTAAAGCTGGTTCCGTGATTAGTAGTAAATCTCCATCACTGACAATTAGGCAATATCGTGTGCGTTATCGCAGATCGAATCGCCTGTGATAATGAACGCGATATTGTGTAGCTTGTCAGTGAACTACAGCTCTGTGTATTAAATGCCGCTCCATCTGAAAGCAGGTGATGGAGATTTATTACTAATCACAGAACCGGCTTTACTGACGAGATGCGCATAACAGTCGCATTCGATTAATTGCACAGCCCTAACCTCGGGTCTCTAGTGACCCTATACACTTTTTACAAAAAAAATAATCAGAAAACAGACAATTTATTATATCTTTTTTTTCTTGTTATATTGTTTATAATGAATAGATCGAGGAATACAAAGAAAGTTGATGTCTAACTTTCAAAAATGAAGGAGAGAGAGGATAGTGAATGATGTAAGGGTTAATGACTTTAAATTTACTGTAGTAATTAATACAGAGACACTAATTTGGGCAAACGGCACTAATGACTTGTTTAGGACTTAAAGCTTAAAGTTGCAACTTGCAACTCGACTTGGACTTGCCCATCTTGACTCAGGACTTGACTTGGGACTTGACTCGAGACTTGAACGCAAAGACTCGAGACTTATTTAGACTTGCAAAGCAATGACTTGGTACCACCTCTGTGAAATAGCGAAGAATAACTGAATGAATAACAGAATAATCACAAAATCATTTATCACCACCATCAAAAGCTCAAGTTAATGACATGAAATGTTTAAATGCAGGTGATTCACAGGATCTGAGGATTGTTTTATTGGGAGTCTCTGGAGTTGGAAAGAGTCCAACAGCAAATGCAATACTGGGGCGAGATGCATTTAAAGAGAGCAGAACCAGAGAGAGTGAGATACAGAGAGGAAGAGAAAGGAGCAGAAACATCTCCATCATCGACACTCCAGGATTCTTCAACACTCAGCTGACTGATGAAGAGCTGCAGAAACAGATGATGAAAAGTCTTTCTCTCGCTGATCCTGGTCCTCACATGTTCCTGCTTGTCATCAACCTGGAAACCTTCAGAGAGGACGAGAGAAACATTGTAGAAAAGATTCAGGAGATCTTTGGAGCTCAAGCCTTGAATTTGACCATGGTGCTGTTTACTAGAAGAGAACTAATGTCAAACAGAGAATGGATGGACATTAAGTTTAGTAGAAAGTTTCAGAACCTAATCAGTCACGGCAGAGGACAATATCATGTGATCAACAGTAAAAGTGAGATTAATGAAACTCACATCACCAAGCTTCTAGAGAAAATTGATGAAATCATCAAGCAAAATGCTGAAAAATATTATAACAATGAGATTCACTTAAAGTCTTTAACAAGAATCAGGATTGAAAAGAAGAACCAAGAAAAAAATACTGGGAAAAAAATAGAGGAATCTCATGTATATAAAGATTCAGTTCCACAAGTAAACAAGATGGCTGAAGAGAAGGAGTTAAAAAAAATGCTGGTAACATCACTGAAAAATGCCTTTGAAAGAATGGGGGAAAACAATGCACCCCAGACTTCAGAAAAAAGCTTGAAGACAAGTGGGAAAGGAAAATGGATGCAGAAGAAACAACAGAATAAAACAGAACAACATTTGACTCAGGCAGGTGAGAACTTAGAAAACTACAAGGATTTTATATTTTGAAATGTATTTAAATGTCATGATACATTACACAAAACTGTAAACACAAAATAAAACTGTAAAATTATTTCCCCCCTGAACAAATTAAAACCATGCCACTGTCAATACATAATTAAAATATTATTATTTTTTAAATCAATACATTTAGAAGATGATGTAACAATGAAAATTAAATAAAAAAATTGTTTTTAATTTTCTGCCCTAAATCTGGGGAAATGGCAACAGTAAATGTAGCAAATATATTCTAAATTTTAAATTGGACAAATCATAAAAATGGCATCCAACAATCAATAATAATTATAGCCAATAAATTAAATTGTGAATGGCAGACTAAGAAATTTATATTTATGTTTATAATTCATCATCTAAAGAACCTGCATTGCTGATCTGACTTGCATAAAAATGGTGTCATCTAGAGACATTTCTGACCAAAATTATTTTCTTTTCTTTTTTTTTCTGTTGAATATAGAATACATTTTGAGCAATTCTGAAAATAAGTCATTTTGAAAAATGTGGTAACTAAATGGTTTTGATGAAAAATTACTTCCATTGTATGGGCAACATAGAGTGTATGTTACGTTCCACGTGTGTTTTGTGTATGTTCTGATTTTTTTTTTCCTCGCTCTCCTGTCTTTTTGTGGTATTTCTTTCTCCAGTAAAGTCTTGTGAAACGTACTACTTTTCAGTGTCATCTTTTATCTGCTCCACACCCAGTAACAATTGTCTCACTTACATGTTATGGTATCATCCCTCTTAAACATCAAGTACGTAACATACACAAAACACACGTGGAACATCCCCCCCCCCAGAAAAAACTATATGGATTAAGAAAAGAAACATAGAGTTTTAACAATTCTTACTCCATAAATGTTACGTGCTTGATGTTAAAGAGGGATGATACCGTAACATTTAAGTGAAACAATTGTTACTGGGTGTGGAGCAGATCAAAGATGACACTGAAAAGTAGTACGTTTCAGAAGACTTTATTGGATGCGTTGTGTGGAAGTTTTCAAATAATTATTAAATGAAAAAGAATATGGAATTTAGCACAAAAAAGGATTGTCACCCAAATCAAAGAAATAAGCAAAACAAAACAATCCTTATAACTAACCTCTAAACTGACTAACAAAAAAATAAATAAATAAAACCAAAATTTTCGGCATATACGACGACTAATAATAACATATATAAATTAATAACAAATGTACAAAGGTGGCGTAACACTCACAAACCTTATATAATCAAGAAACAAAACAAACAGTATCATAACAATGATTGACTAAATAACCAAACATGTCTTTGGTAATAATTTGACTAAGTAGCTTGATGCACCAGGATGCATTCTTAAAGGGGTCATATGATGCGTTTTTAAAGATCATTATTTTGTGTATTTGGTGTAACAGAATATGTTGACATGCTTTAATGTTCAAAAAACACATTATTTTTCAAATACTGTACATTATTGTAGGTCCTCTATGCCCCG
>NW_015558605.1:1063539-1066649 GCF_001515605.1 Sinocyclocheilus anshuiensis | reverse complement strand
TTTCCACGTAGTGAGGTAGATATGTGGGGGCGTGTTAGAACGAGCCGTTTTAGGGGGGCGTGGCAGAGTCTTAACTTTGATAAAGAATATCTCTTTGGTTTTGAGACTTTAGTCTTTGCAACTTCAGGGATCTTATGTATGCACAATCAGCTTGTAACACTCCAAAGAGAAAGGAAAACTTGAAATCGCATCATATGACCCCTTTAACTTTGAACTTGACCCGTAGTAAGACTGAAACTCTTAACACGAACATTAGCGTAATCTGTCACACAAAATTCAATACAAGTCAATAGCCAAAGAACGAATCTATAAATAGATCAAATCACACAACACAAAGCATGACTCCATGAAACAAGATACATTAAGCATCGGGAGACAACTGGCGTCGAACAGGAGACTGCTGACCGTGTTGGAGCACAAGGTACGCTGGTGTGGCGCACCAACACACAATCAACTCAAGGCCTCAAATACAGAGTGTCATGACGTCAGAATGATGATTCACAGTCTAGTCAGCCAATAAACACAGACCTAGAAGTGGAGAAAGAAATACCACAAAAAGACAGGAGAGCGAGAGAAAAAAATACACAAAACACATGTGGAACGTAAAAAATGTAGTAGAATGGTTCACACGCACAGATACTTTTTTTTCCCCAAAATATGTTTTTCCCCAAAAAAACTTCATGTTCAATGCCACTGCTTTAGAATTTTCCATACATCAATTATTCAGAGTTTACCAATTTGTTATTGTCCACAATTCATAACTTTAATTAGCACACGCTTTCATCCATCCTTTTATCTTCTCCATCTTGTCAGAGCTCAGGATCGTGATGGTGGGTAAAACTGGAGTTGGCAAAAGCACGACAGGAAACACCATCCTGGGTAGAAAAATGTTTAAAGCACAATTATCTTCAGAATCTGTGACTGGGAAATGCCAACAACATCAGCAGACAGTAGATGGTAGAAACATCTCAGTGATCGACACTCCAGGACTGTTTGATACATCAATCAGTGAAGAACAACTGAAGAAAGAGATTGAGAAGTGTGTGGAGATGTCTGTTCCTGGTCCTCATGCGTTTCTTCTGGTCCTCAGACTGGACGTGAGATTCACAGATGAGGAGAAAAACACCGTGAAATGGATTCAGGAAAACTTTGGAGAAGAAGCTGCACGTCACACCATCATTCTGTTCACTAGAGGAGATCAATTAGATAAACCTATAAAGCAGTTTCTGGCAGAAAATAAGCAGATTAATGAGCTAGTTAGTCAGTGTAAAGGCAGGTATCATGTGTTCGATAATACAGATGGAAACAATCAATCACAGGTCACTGAACTGCTGGAGAAGATAGACAGAATGGTGATGGAGAATGGAGGAGAGCATTATACAAATGAGATGTACAGAGAAACTCAGAGAAAAATTGAGGAAGAAGAGAAGAGGCAGAGAGACGAAGAAGAGAAACTGAGATTGGAAGAGGAGAAAAAGATAAGGGAGGATGAAAGAAGGAAGATTATACACAAGGTAAAACATGTGGCCTTAGTGGGAGCAGGTGTGGCAGGAGCAGTAGCTGGAGGTGCAGCAATGGTTTTTACAGGGGGAGTGGTATTGCCTGCTGCTTTAATAGCAGGAGGAGCAGCTGTTGCAGGAGGAACGGGTGTGAAAGTTATGGTAGATAAATTTAAAGAAAAGGAGCAAAAGGGAACGGGTGTGAACGTTATTGTAGATCAATTTAAAGAAAAGGAGCAAAAGGGAAAAACAGCAAACCTGACATAATCCGTTACAATTACAATTACTGCCACTTAATGGACTATGAATCATAAAAAAATGTACACGCTGTTGTTCCAAGCTATACTTATTCCACCATTACTTATGGAAGAGGGTCTAGAAATCATTAACATAAATTAAAATATTAATGAATCACTTATATGAACTGTGAAAATGATCTCAATAATATGTATCTTAATGTACAGTATGTGTAATCTCATTTTTGCTATTAGTGACTGATTCTCACTAAAACTTTCTGAAATGCAGTTACTGATCTCATGTTAATCTGATATATAGCATATTTCTGTACAATGACAACAAAGGTCTTTAAATTTACATTACTCAAATGTGTGAATCAGTTTAAAATAAATTATATGATGCATTTTAATTTATAAGTACAACTGCAGCCTGTGACGTTGAAATAATCTCCAGCATCCCCATGACCCTACCCCATATAAGAGGTTTGGAAAATGGATGGATGGAACTTGAAAACATGAAACTTCTGTCATATTCTAATCTCATGTTGTTCAAGTATTAATTATTATCCAAACAAATAGTCACATATGTATAACTATAGCTTAGACTAATTAATTAGCCTACATACTGTTTTTTTTTTTGTAATAAACATTGAAACTGTTCATTTACATATATAATTTCATTTGGTCCCAGGTCTATTCAATTGGTTTTGTATGTATAATTATTAGAAAACTTAAAAATGTAAACACTCCTGAAGCATTAAACAATTTGAAAACATGTGACTGAATTCATATTGTTGCACACTTGAAATACGAGACCATAGACAAGCATGATGAAATGAAGATCAGGTTCATCTTTATTAAACAAAACAAGCGAAAACAAAACAGAGCACAAACATGGCGCATCTCACTCTCACCGCAGAATTTTTCTAGCTGGCCCACTTGCGCCTGTTGCGTGTTGTTCACAATGCCCTTAAATCAAAGTAAACGAACAGTTGTAATAAAATAACATTAAATAAAATTTAACAAAACACAACATGCATCCGGGAGGGGGTTCACAAATTATAAGCATCATTTCTATGTCTGCCACACTCTCCCCTCAAAAACTGAATGTCGCCCTGACATTCCCGTACATGTACAGTAGGTGCTCAACCAAAATGTCTATTACCACTGCATGTACCGCTGCCACGAGGCCACAGCATTAAATAAAAACCAGTCACATGTGAAACTTGTTTGCGAAATCACCACCAGGTGGCACAAAGGGACGGTTGTCACCAATACCCAAAAAAGCTAGTTCTGACATTTTTGTACACTGAACAATATTATAAACGCAACACTTTTGTTTTTGCCCCCATTTTTCATGAGCTGAACTCAAAGA
>NW_015558605.1:1048026-1062570 GCF_001515605.1 Sinocyclocheilus anshuiensis | reverse complement strand
CACCGAGAAGACAAAGAACAGACTGAGATTCCTTACAGACCTCTTAACCTCTGGTCTTCACAGAACATGTCCTTATCCACAGAATGGCACAGAAACTGCCCTTTTCATTTGGTTTGTTTATTAAAAGTCAAGTTTTGAAAGTCATCTCCTCGTTTCCCTCCTACGCAACGTGACAACGGGAGGTTTTGCTTTCAGAGGTGGAAGCAAGAAAATGTGTGCTGTTCAATAGTGTGTCTACGGGCGTAAGAGGTACAGATAAAAAAGATGCATGGGATGCGGTAACGAAGGCCATTAATGTGGTTTCCCCAGAGATTCGGACAGTTGCAGAAGTAAAAAAAAAAGTAGTTTGATATGAAGGCTGATGCAAAAAGAATAATTTCACTTTAACAAAGTTAAAAAGAGATAGGTGGAGGACAGGGGTCACCCGATCTATCTGCCTTAATGAAAGGATGGCTGCAATAATAGGACATTTAAGCCTGAGTGGCGTTATAGAAAGGACTGAGGGTGAGAGTGACCTAATACAGGAGCCATTACAACATGGTAATTTTATTGAATCAAAAATGCATGACTTAAATAAGCATTTATTTTAAGTAAAGCACATCCTTTCCTTGCAGAACAGCCAGACAAAGCAGATGGGCATACAGAAGCTGAGGTCCAGCCGTCTGCTTCCCAAGCATCCACCTTCCGATGTGCCCCTTCACAGAGGCGCACAAGTCCTGACCGACGAGGTGCTCTCTGCAGCTGGCCCACGGGAAATAAATGACTATAGAGTCCAGGATATCTGAACAGGAAGAATTAAAGAGAAATTAGATCATCAGGACTTGAAGAATGTTCAGCAGAAACTGAAATTGCTGTAGACACTTCATTACTATGAAACATACCAGAAAACTCATTTGCAGTGAGAGAGTTGATGCAACGAGAATAAAAACCTGTAGTTTTTATAGTACCTAAAAAGCTAGATAGGGTGACATTAAATGAAAATGCAATTGAAACATCTTATATGTAAGTGGCAATGCATTTAAAATAAATAAAAAACATTTAAATCACCATTTTGCTACCCTTTGGCTCAGAATGCATTCTGAAGTTCTCGCTGCATTTTGCTACAATTATCACGCGGTATTATGATGAAAATGCAATCCCAAGTGTCCTACCCCTAAGTCTAAATGCATTTTGGAAAAACAGCATTTAAATGATAATTCTGCTACAGTTTTTACTTAGACATGTTAAACATATCTAATCAATTTGTGTAATACATTTTAATTTTGCAACTTATAAAGTGTTAAAATGTTTTTAATTTGCATATTAAAGCTAGTGTAGGAAATGGCAAATGTAAATTATATAATTTAATTTTCATTTTGCACTAAATATTGCACATATGTATGGGAAATGTACATTTAAATACAGAAATACATTGCTATTTTACATATTGCATTGCCATTTTGCATATTACATTTCAAATTGAATTTTGCTTCCCATATGCTTCCATATTACGCACCCTGGTGTTGTTCAAATGCCGTATGACCTTCTTTGTTTTTCGGACCACTAAAGGAGAATAAAAAAAGCCTGCTCATGCTTGGCCATATAATGGCAGTGATAGTGACCAGCATCAAGATTTACAAAAGATACAAAAGTGTGACACGTGTCATATATTCCAAGTGTTCTGGGGGAATACAAAATGGTTTGGTGAAAAACAAACTGTAATTTTAATGTACTGTTTAATGAAAATCTTGACCCTGACGTTGGTCTTTTGTGCTCGACTGTGCATTCATGAAATCTTATTATTATGCAGTTCACATCTACAAAAGCATGCAAGCTGTGAGAAATACATTTACATTTACATTTAGTCATTTTGCAGACGCTTTTATCCAAAGCGACTTACAATTGGGGAATACATAAAGCGATTTTTCTTAAAGAGGCAAACAGACACAGGAAGTGCTTGAAATACCAAGTTTTAGGCATTGTTCAAATCAGTACAAGCTAGAAACGGGAAGGAATAAATAAAGAGAAAGAAAAAGTTTTTTTTTTTGTTTTTTAGATGAAGTCAAGTAGCGTTTAAAGAGATGAGCTTTCAGCTGTCGCTTGAAAATTGTCAGGGATTCAGCATTCCGGACTGGGGTGGGAAGATCATCCCACTAGCCAGGAACGGTTAACGAGAATGTTCTGGAAAGTGATTTTGAGCCTCTCTGTGATGGTACCACGAGGCGTCGCTCACTAGCGGATCTCAGACTTCTGGAGGGGATGTAGATTCGTAGTAGTGAGTGGAAGTAGGCTGGTGCTGAGCCTGTGGCTGTTCTATATGTAAGCATCAATGTCTTGAACTTGATGCGAGCCGCAACCGGCAGCCAGTGCAAGGAGATAAAGAGAGGTGTAACATGGGCTCTTTTGGGCTCGTTGAAGACCAGTTGTGCCGCTGCATTCTGAATCATTTGTAGAGGTTTGATTGTGCTTGATGGAAGTCCAGCCAGAAGAGCATTGCAGTAGTCCAGCCTAGAGATGACAAGGGCCTGGACAAGGAGTTGCGCAGCATGCTCCGTTAGAAAGGGCCTGATCTTTCTGATGTTGAGAGGGCGGACAGGAGGATCTGGTGATTGACAGTGTCAAAAGCAGCAGATAGATCCAGCAGAATAAGAACTGATGATTTGGAATAAGCTTTTGCCATTCGCAAGGCTTCCGTAACTGACAGTAACGCAGTCTCGGTTGAATGGCCACTCCTGAAACCTGACTGGTTAGCGTCCAGTTTGTTGTTCTTTGAAAGAAACAATGATACCTGGTTGAAAACAACTCGTTCAAAAGATTTTTGCTATGAACTGAAGGAGAGAGACAGGTCTGTAGCTATCTGTAAGTGAAGTTGGTGCTGGTCGCTATTTACTGCTGTGGTATGTACGAGTGCGTGTGGTGTATTTTTGTAAATTTCTCCTTTTGTGGTCCGAAAAAGAAAGAATGGCAATGCCAGGTGAGTAAATGATGTGATTTTCATTTTTGATAAACTATCCCTAGGATGTTCATCTCTGTCTCTTAGCTCAATGCAGTCTGCAAAACATTATCAATGATCAAATTCATTTAAGATAGATTTCAAGAAAACAGTACTGCACCATAGAGATGAACACTACCCAAAAATGCTGCTTTGGCTAAAAGAAATGAAATGGTGGGCCCTGTAAATGGGATTTCCCTGCACAAATTTCAGAGTTTGTTTAACAGTCATGTTGAACTATGTATAGACAGCTAAACAGAACCACAATGGAACCTAAGTATTTTCTTTTATTTTTCATTTTCAGGTCAATCTCTAAGCCACCAGCGGTAGATGTTGAGCATGGAAGGTCAAGTTGTGCGTGAAGGAGCACAGCCCAACTTTGTCTCTGGCCT
Organism: Sinocyclocheilus anshuiensis; assembly: GCF_001515605.1. Taxonomy (NCBI): domain Eukaryota; kingdom Metazoa; phylum Chordata; class Actinopteri; order Cypriniformes; family Cyprinidae; genus Sinocyclocheilus; species Sinocyclocheilus anshuiensis. The sequence continues at coordinate 1,059,207 of NW_015558605.1, read as the reverse complement.
TGCAAGTGCTGTTTGTATTATTGTATGATTTCAACCTCCAGTATCAGGAAGAGGCTGCATGCACCCTTGCGACTGAGGTTAGACATTAGCATATTTGCCATTGATATATATGATAGAGTGAATTGTCACTAACTGGTCTTGACAGTATTTGTAAAGAACTTCAGTATTTTTTCACAAACATTTTATACAGTTGATTATAGAGCTGAATGATAAATTGCATATTTAACATTATCATGTAGTCATGTAATCACATTGCAAGTGTTGCAATTCTCTGTGCTGTCTACATATACTGTACATATATAGAGAGAGAGAGAGAGAGATGTACATAATCACTTTCTCAATGTCAACCCTGAAATTTCATCAAAACCCAAGAAAGGAAAAGTGACTTAAAAGAAGACTGGACATGTTGTGTTCAAAAAGAACAGTACTGTTTCCTTTCTTCTGAAAAACTTAAAGACTTTTTAAAATATATTTCTGAAAAACCTTTCCATTCTTTAAAAGTAAATAAGATTACTATATTGTAAATTATTTGCTAATTGTTAATTGCATTTTATATGTTTTATATTTACACAAAAAAAAAACTACAGCTGGCATTTCAGCCAATATGTTCATATAAGGCAATTTTCTGGTCTTTGCTTCAAAAATGAAATAACATTCTCTTGAGTTTTAAAACATTTATTTTTCTCTTTTCTGTTGTGACTAATCAGGAAAAATACTTTTCAGGGTCCCAGGCCCGGGCCCTTTCGGCACGTCGCTCCAGGGCTCCTGACGTAATTCCGTGTGCAATCTGGGCCCCCTGGGACCTTCCAAAAAAGTCCCACTTTCAATTTATTTGAATGGGCTTACCGTAGTGGGTTCACGGACATGACTTGGAAGGGTCCGATCGAGCCGAATTCGACACATGTCTGTATTTTTCGCTGAATATGTTTACTGATTTTTTTTTTTAAAGGTCTTCCCAAACGCTGAGGACTTTGGCCCTTTTCCATGTCGTATCTGAGGCGGCTACGGTCAAGAATTCGAAACCCTTAGGCCCTGGCCCTAATATGAATGTTATTTTTAACCAAACATAAAGAAACATCCCATTTGCAATTTATCCTTCATAGTGGTTCCGTGGACATTCTTTTTTTATGCAAATTACACAATTTTATGTCCTGAAAGTTGCATAAATGGGTTCTGTTGAGTGTCCTGAGTACAGTAGAGGTGGTTTTTATGCAGTTTTTTTATACAGTTTTATGGCTTCAAACCAACATGTTTCTGTGTTTTTCAGTTGAATCAAAATGGTGAAGTGTCCGCTCTGCCACAAAGAATATGCAAACCTCCGCCAGCACCACTCATTCATTTTGTGATGAACTTAGAGGAAGGGGACTTTTTTACTAAAAATGGCCCGTTCCAGTGTCCCACTGCATAACGAGTCCTGCCCAATTTGCAGCAAGGTCTGCATTTACAGCGACCGACACGTCCACAAAGCTCACAAAGAGCTCTCGGTAAGTTTTGACCACTTATGCTTTAAATGAATGATATATGAAAAATAGCTTTACGTGTATTAGCAATTTAAGGATTAACAAGAAATGTCTGTTTCAGGTGTCCAAAAGTGGAGGTTCACTGTATCCGAGGGCTCTCCGAGCCACTAATCCAGATATATCGCTGGCCACAGTCCTGGACCAGGAGGATTAGCCCCCTGCCGAAATCAAGGCCCCACCAGCTGCACCAGAAGCCCCTCCAATTGGACCAGAGGCCCCACCGGCTACACAAGAGGCCCTTCTGGGTGCAGCTCAGCCTTTTCAGGGATGGACTCCACCTCCTCAATTCTGGGCCCCACCCACTCAGGTCTGCGGATGTGGCCTTCACCTCAGGTGTGGACCCCACCAGCTGGGGTGGGGGCCGCGCCACTTCAAGTGGGGGCCCCACCATCTGGGATGGGGACTGTGCCACCTCAGGAGATGGGGGCTGCACTGCTTGAGGTGTTGGCCCCACTAGCTGAAGTGGGGGCCTCGTCCCCTCAGGTGTCTGTCCCACCAGCTGAGGATGGGGAGCTCATGGACCTGCTTGGTAAGAATCAGTTTATAATCTTAATTCTAATAATGCTGCAGTTGATGGTAGACTAACCTGATGGTTTGTTTTACAGAGAAACTCGGAATCGGCATGGCGGAACAAATGGAGGAGTTTTTCAAAAATTTTAATTTCCTTTTTTTTTTTTTTTTTTATAACAATGTTGAAAAAGTACTGACCCCATTTTAGCTGATGTAGATTCGACCGATAGGGCTGAACGTTACACACCAACACATCTCAGGTGAACTTGGTGACCTCATCCACAATGTTCTTATTTGTTTCAGTGTATTAACTTTTTTATTTTTTCTTACTGTTTTTCTCTTGATAGTTGAAGGAGTGAGGAAAAACCTCAGGGATAAATACATAAAAGAGAGGAGAGCCACGAAAGAGAAGAAGAGTGGGTCAGGAGCAGAGAGCCAGAAAGTCTGGAAATACTTTCAAATTATGACATTCCTTGAGAATCTGTGTATCATTCATTGCGATTTTTCAATTTTCCTTCCCAAATCCAAAATGACAAAAAAAAAAATAATACGGATTAAGCCTCATTTTCTTATTTGCATTTTTTGCTCAAATTCGTCAGATCATTCTGTCCACTTCTCTTTCCATCGCTCTGGTAGTGCTGCTGCTAGCTCCTCCTCGTGTCCAATTCCACGAGCCACCATGACCAAAACGTTCCAGAGGTGATCAATTAAAGATTTGACTCCTTGCTAAACCTCCCAAGTTATAGTTTTTACAGTAATTGTTTATAGAACTCAATTATAATACTCGTATAGTGTCTGGATGTCCTTCCTTTGCATGCAAACATTATGATGTCACACCTGTTGGCAGCTAAACAGTTCTAACTAACACTGCATATTGACAATGTCGTTGGTATCTGTAATTGTACAGGAACAGGCTTTTTGAGGCTTGTGTGGCTTCAATCATCAGTAAAGCCAAAGAGGCCCTTGGACAGCCGGATTCATTCGTTTCGACAGATAGAAATAGATAGAAAGTTAGGATGTTGGCTCCTGAACATAATCAAAAATACCACTAGTTTCTTCCTAGTTTCTATCTATTTATCTATCTGTCATCCGCGGTGGTTAGCTGAAAAGTATCACTTGAATACTTCCCAGAAATCTTATGTACAATATTACATATGGTCAGGTGTTTGTAATGACATAATCAATCCACAAAATTCAAGTAAATAAAAAAAGGTGGTTAGCTGAAATGTTTGTCTAATGTCTCCTGTTATGAGCCAATACATATTTTAAAGATTTTTGAGTGTCTACCTTTTTTCCTGTATTTCTATACTTCGGTCTTGGCACCTAAACTAACTGAGTAAATGCAGAGATTACATTGACTAGACTGCTAACTGATTTAAACATGTACTGGACTCATCACCAGTCAGCCACAAATTCATGAATCTTTCATTAATTTGATTAATTGTGCAGCCCTATACATATATACACACACACACAATCACCAGTCAGCCACTTCAACAAAGAAAACCACATTCGTTAGATCTGTGCCAAAGCACTGCATTTGTCCCTCACACTTAAAGCATGTCACAGTGCTTTGGCACAAATCTAACAAATTTGTTTTTCTTTGTTGAAGTGGCTGACTGGTGATTGTGTGTGTGTGTGTGTATATGTATAGGGCTGCACAATTAATCAAATTTCTAATCATGATTACAATTATGGAGGTCACAATTATGTAATCCATTCAAAGGTGGTTACAAAAGAAAAAAATCCACTTACATTTTTCTGTGCTTATGTTTGTACACAGAATAGGACACATGCTTATTAGATAACCGTATTTGAGTTGATGTATATGCTTTTATTTATTATTATTTTTTATTGTTAGATGCAGTGTTTCCTGTAGTTATGCAAAGATTTGGTTTCAAAAACAGTATCAGTAAACTATTTCTTATGATTTTAAATCTGCATTGAACTTCAGATCAATCTCAAAGTAAAAGGTGGTACTAAAGTCTGATTTCGTGGTGGATGTGTTCAAATTTGATCATCTTAATTCAAGTGATGAAGGATTTTGAAGGTCTGACAGTGTTGAGCACTACTGTAAGGTTAACCCTGCATGGTGTAAATGTTTGAAAATGATTAACAGTTGCAAATAAACATTCATTAGAAATTTTGAAAAGTAATCAAAAAGTAATCAAAAGTAATCAGTTACATTACTTTAATAAAGTAATTTAAAAAGTTACACTACTATTACATTTTAAATAGGGTAACTTGTAATCTGTAACCTATTACATTTCCAAAGTAACCTTCCCAACACTGACTATTTGTTAAGACCAACTTTGTGTAATTAAAGTCAAATTAAAAATGTTTTCCAGTCAAAGAGATGACACTGGCCTTCAAGAGCTGACATTGAAGAGGTTGTTGAAGCAGCCCAAGGACTAAAAGAAGTGTCGAAGATGAAAGAGTTTAGTGGATTTGCACATTCCACACTGACAGCAACTCTGGCACTTTCAGAGGATGACGTGGCTTCTTTGAAGGCTGTAGATGGCATTATAAAATGTAGTTTGCATGTTCCTAATGATGGGTGGTATGATGTGCACGGTGTCGCATGACTATTAGCTGGTCTTCAAACAACAAAAAGAGGTCAGTACTCAAAAAAAGTTCTTTCAAAATGTTTATTGGGTCATACCAGGAGGCATTAGACAAACACTGAAGGCGGTGGTTAGCTGAAAAGTATCACTTGAATACTTCCCAGAAATCTTATGTACAATATTACATATGGTCAGGTGTTTGTAATTACATAATCAATCCACAAAATTCAAGTAAATAAAAACAGGTGGTTAGCTGAAATGTTTGTCTAATGTCTCCTGTTATGAGCCAATAAATATTTTAAAGATTTTTGAGTGTCTACCTTTTTTCCTGTATTTCTATACTTCGGTCTTGGCACCTAAACAAATGCAGAGAATGCAGAGATTACATTGACTAGACTGCTAACTGATTTAAACATGTACTGGACTCATCACCCAAATTCATGAAATTCATTAATCTTTCATTAATTTGATTAATTGTGCAGCCCTATACATATATACACACACACACAATCACCAGTCAGCCACTTCAACAAAGAAAACCACATTCGTTAGATCTGTGCCAAAGCACTGCATTTGTCCCTCACACTTAAAGCATGTCACAGTGCTTTGGCACAAATCTAACAAATTTGGTTTTCTTTGTTGAAGTGGCTGACTGGTGATTGTGTGTGTGTGTGTGTATATGTATAGGGCTGCACAATTAATCAAATTTCTAATCATGATTACAATTATGGAGGTCACAATTATGTAATCCATTCAAAGGTGGTTACAAAAAAAAAAAATCCACTTACATTTTTCTGTGCTTATGTTTTTTTTTTTTTCGTTCTACATGTTATCTTAATGGTTTTCCCATTGATTTTCTATTCATTTTAGTTTATAACACATTATAATACCATGTATATATATTTTTATTTTTTTTATTTTCTTACATATATATATTTTTTTCAATTAAAGCACTCCTTAGTAACCAAACAGAGTACCCTAGCAACAGTTTAGCAAGACCTATATCTTTGCATCAGAACATCGTATAGACATGGGAGCTGGTTCTTTTGACTCATGCTAGCAAATGGGACTTTGAGGCTTAATGCTATAGAAAAGCGAGAAAAGTTTTTTTTTTCAGGAAAGACTGTTTTCAGCTTATTTTCATATAATATATGGCATGCAGTTGCTTCAGAAAATGCTATAAAACTACTCAAACCATCATTCATTGTAAATTGTGACAATCGTAATGAATAATTACAATTACAATTTCAAGGGAATAATCGACAGTTGTGATCTGTCATACATATAATTTTAAAGTGTTGTGTTTTCATATTCTACATATTATTTATCTTAAAGGTCATATGGATAAGCCATTTTTCTCCATATGCTGCAAAAGCCTAATCTCACTTTTTTTTATTGTCCAAGCCGATCTACTACGCATGTATGGAACACGTCCGCGGAGCAGACCATCAGCGTATGCTTTCGGAATTATAAATGCAAGTAGTCCGCGTCCGTGCTGTCCGTGTACGCGTCCGGATTGCTCATGCGAAAAGTATAGCACAGGCTTCACTCACCAAAAGGCCAACATTACACCAGATGGAAAGGAAAATGTGTCTCTTCTAACCACACGACTGTCAAGGTACACAATATATGCTGCACAACACACATATCCAGAATAGGGATGCTCATCATGCTCAGCTCATTTCTGTGCAGGCACCACTGACGACTTGGTAAAGCAGCTCCCTCTGAAACTAAAAGTCAGGCATATTCATAGACGTTTCCTTACTGTAGAATGCCTGGATTCAGTTGAAAATCGGGAATCACTGGATCCAGTTCAGAGTGTGGCATCCCCAGATCCAATGCAGTAAATCAACTAATGTTAATTACATTTTGAAAAGGGACATTGGTTAAGTTTGTTGCTTTTTACTGTTTTCTCAATTTCTCTTTAATTTAATCTAAATTACTTCGTTTTAATCCATTCTCCCAACATGACTGGTGAAGAAGAGGACATTTTTCATACCTCAGCCTCCAAGGGCACATCATAGAAGTAAGTAAATATTATTTTTGTCCATTCAAACATCTATCTATCTATCTATATGAATGTCTTTCTCTGTGTATCACAATGGCAGTGTGATTTCAACACTGGTCCAAGAGCCTCCCAACACTGCATATTTTGGACATCTCCCTTATTTGGAAAAACAAGTCAGGTGAATTAACCTAAATTTGATGAACTAAATAAAATAAAAGTTTTGAGGAACTCCAGGAACATAACTGACGAACAGAACTGTATTGATTTTGTGAATTATCATTTTCTAGTTGCATGGTGTGAGGATGACACCTATTCTGGATCTTCACCTGAACTGTGGGGGAAAGGTTTTGGATGTCATTGTGGAGGGATGAGGTACTGACTGACCTGTATGTAGGTGATGAGGTGGTTTTTACCCTCCTTCGGCCCTGCATCCTGCACAACTGTTAAGGAAAATTTAACTCCTCAACTTACACATCTGTGAAGGCACTTAATGCACAACATTACTTCTGCTACGCCATTAAAAACATGCCACTATAAACTTACATTTCGATTAATTAATATCATACGTACAAAATCAGCACGACTGTAATCTGATCATAGGCTATAGTTTCAAGTGTGATATTGTTTTAATGCAACAGATCAGTAAACAAGAATTTGAAAAAGTCTGTCCCCCAAAACCAGCTGAGGTTTGTGAAATAACAGTCACAGAAGACCATCTGAGGGAGGAACTGTACCAGCAGAGGGGTAACAAAAAAAAACTATTTAGTATATTTTCTCTTTTTAGGAATGATGTACAAGGCCATTATTTTCCCTGAAAACATGCAGCTCCTCACACATTTTATGTATTTAGTAAGACTGCGAAGACCTTCTGAGGAAACCATGCCACAAGCCAAAGAGAGAAAACTAAAGGTGACACTACTTTGGCTAAACTGCAAGAAACTGGTCCCAGACTGTTTTCACATAGCATTATGTTTTATAGAACCGATTCCATGAGAATAATACAAAGGATGTCCGTGATGACCTTCAGAGTCTTGACCTGGTCCTGCAACTTGCCGAAAAAAATCAAGTCAAGTAGACGAACAGCTGTTTGCAAGAATTGCTTCTTAAACATGGCTTTATCATGAACCTATCTGTTTCTCATGAGGAATATAGAACATTAATAAAATAAACAACAACTAGATAATTTATTTTATTATTTCCTTAATCAGATGAAGCAATGAACAGTCACAGCCAAACACTTTTGGGTAATTTCTTTTATAAATTCGGCACATTTATTGTTCACTATATTGCACTGTTGAAGTATTTATATATATTTTAGTCAACTTATCTTCAGAGGCATTCTCAACTGTTCAGCCTGGTCCAATGGACATTGATGTACCAACTCGCAAATAATAGGGGGACTCATGGCGCTCTTGTCCTGTCATTCTTAATTTTGTTTTTTGGTATGGTGGGAGTTTTATAGCATACCAGGACTGAGAACATTCATTTCATGAGTGTGACATCTTTAATAACAGGAGATTATCATAGCATTTACAAACCGTAACCTAAGTATATAGCACATATCTTCACATAAATGTGACCCTGGAGCACAAAACCAGTCATAAGCAGGGAAAAAAAACATTATATATATATATTTTTTTTTCTTTCTCCCACTTAATCAAATCTTAATGCAATCTCTTTAATCAATAACACTTTAAATATGGATTTCCTTCTATCCCCTCAAAATTGGTATAATATTAAGAAAATCTCAAGTCATCATTTTTATTGCATAAATAAGTGAAAGGTGACTAAGGCTTTTATACATACAGGTTTAATTATGATGTTTTGTTTATTCAGATTCACAGCCAATGCTGTTTAAATAATGTCTGAGCACTAGTAATTGTATTCACTTGTAGTGTATTAGCAACAATCTTGCCATTGTGAACTTGTGGTTGCAGGTATTAGAGGCTTGTTTCTAAACTGTGGCCAGAAGGTCTTCGAGGTGTCCCTCTGGAGAGACGAGGCCCTGGTTGAGCTCAAGTTGAGATTTCCTTCCTCAAGGCGACTCTCAGACCTGCTGCAACATTTAACTCCTCAAGCTATTCAGAAGTGAAGGTACACAACATCATGCATCACGTAACCTAATTATTCTCTAATTGATCTTTCTTCATCTTCCTACACTTGTGCAAGTCCAATAGTCAAAAATATATATATTTCCAAATATATTTCAAAACATATTTACGTACATGAATTTTCTACTAATATGTATTTTTTGGCCATATGTACCAAGTGGATGTACATTTTTGTGCTTTTTATACATTTATTTGTACTTCTATAATATTGGTAACACTTCAGAATTAGTTAAAGGTGCACTAAGTGTTTTTTTGAAAAATGCTAGTTTTGACCACAGCGTTGGACCGAGTCTCAAAACACTTGCAGCCAATCAGCAGTAAGGGGGCGTGTCTTGTAATGTTAGAGAGAAGAGATCGACTATAGATAGAGATGGCAGATAAAAAAAGAGGAAAATAGAGAAACAAAACATTAAAAAGAAGGGTTACGATCAGGCAAGAGGTAGGACCCACGTAAATATCGGAGCAGCTTTCCAGCGGTGGAGAGAACTCAAGGAGCGGGAAGGGCTCGAATCGGACGCCAAGGTAACGTTGATTTTGCTTCGTTTCACACAACTTATCCGTGTTGGCTTTTGTTTGAATATGCTTGTGTCATCTTCACTTTTTTCCGCAATCGTCATTGCCATGGTTGCGTACGTACGTGTGGGGTGGAGATTTCAAAATAGGGGTGAGGTCCCGTTGGGGTATGGGCGTGCTTGTTTTGGTGCTTTCAAATATCAACATCGTTTGGCAAAAATCGCTTAGTGCATCTTTAATGTTAATGCATTGTGTTGACTATATGTGACCCTGGAGCACAAAAGCAGTCTTAAGTCGCTGGGGTATATTTATAGCAAAAGCCAACAATACATTGTATGGGTCAAAATTATCCATTTTTCTTTTACGCCAAAAATCATTAGGATATGAAGTAAAGATCATGTTCCATGAAGATATTTTGTAAATTTACTACCGTAGATATATCAAAACTTAATTTTTGATTAGTAATATGCATTGCTAAGAACTTCATTAATTTGGACAACTTTAAACGCAATTTTCTCAATATTTTGATTTTTTTTTTGCACCCTCAGATTACAGATTTCTCAAATAATTGTAATATTGTCCTATCCTAACAAACCATACATCATCTGAAAGCTGAATAAATAAGCTTAACATTGATGTATAAATCTAAATTTCAAAAAAATTGACCCTTGTGACTGGGTTTGTGGTCCAGGGTCACAAATCAGCACTGAGCCTGCACAACATGCTGTAACTTCCTCTGAAGTGAACCACCCTTCCTTAAACCCTCCCAGTCCTTTTCTCTCTCTTAACCCTTTAGAACCTGAAGCTAAAATAGGCCGTTTTCACTCATTTTGTTTGGTTTTTTTACTATAAAATTACAATACAATGTGCTATCTTCAAGTGCAAGGTGTCATTTTTTTTCAGGAAATTACTGGCTTACAAGAAATACAGTAATACAGTTATTTTACATTACTGTGTGTGGTGAGTTTGTAAATAGAATCGGAATAGACCAAAATATTAAAAACGGGAAGAAATTTTACTGCTTTTTATTTAGAAAAAAATCAGAAAACTCAGGAACGAAACAATCTAATGCTTCAATCTTGAAAAAGGAACTATAATGCATTCATACAAGTCTTTTTGGAACACTGGATTACACAGTTTTCACTTGGGAGCCTTTTTTTTTTTTGTTACACCAGTTCTCCAGGCGTTTTTGGATCCTTCAATCTAGTCGCTCGAATGTGGTGCTCTCTGAAGCAGTTCCTGTCTAACTGCAAGCATAGTCCCACATCACATTCCTGGCACTTCCATGGGGTGCTCCTTTTGCATCGTATGCAACGACGCCGCCCCATCCTGGCCCTCTGTGAAAGGTCTTGAGTGTCACTCACAGGAACAGGCAGATGATCGCATCTCTCTTTGGGGCTGCTATCCAGGGGAACACCTGTGAGCTGAGCAGCTAGCAGCTCCTGAAAATGTTGTTGTGTCATGTGCTTGTCATGGTGGATGGCACACAGCTCTTTGTGTAAAATGAAGCTGTTGGTCACTGCAATGTCCAGGAAGTGCTGGAAAATTGTCATGTACCACTTCCGTGTTTTACAGTGCACTGAATTTGTTCCGAGCATCTGGTCAGAGGTGTCAACTCCCCCCATGTACTTATTGTACTGCTGAACTGCTGTTGGCCTGGGAACAGGGACCTTCTCTTTTCGCCCATCCTCTGTCGTCTGCCACCTCAGCACGGTCTCACCGCTGTACACTGTGTGGACAGTTGTGCACATGGAGACCTCCCTTGTGTCCATCCACTTCACAAACACAAGGACATCATCTCTGATCCAGCGAATGGAGCCTCTTGATGACCTTTTGCTCAGGGCATTTTGTTTGGTTGAAGGAACACCAACACTTCCTTCTCGACAAGTTCCACATGCACCAAATCCCAGCTGGTGCAGATGTCGAAAGAGGAGAGAGGGCTGGGATTTAGATCG
>NW_015558605.1:1033165-1046217 GCF_001515605.1 Sinocyclocheilus anshuiensis | reverse complement strand
GACTTCATTTCTCTAGTGAACTAACGAGCTGTGGACACTGATGACTTGCTGAGGTAAATTAAATGCTACGTGACATTTTATTTCCACGCTGTATTGTTGATGTCTTTCCGCGGTTCACGGGAACCGGAGCTGATCGCGTCCGCTCTAGTCAATGCTTGTGTTGGGATTATATACCAGCACGTTTCTGAACCGTCCCAGAAGCGGCTCTCCAAGGTGTTTATACAGCGATCTGTCATGCCACATCAAAGACTGTCAAAACGCCATTTATTATTTGAAAAAAAAAAAAAACTGTATTCGTTCGGTTCACATGCGTACTGAACCGAAAGACCCGTACCGAAACGGTTCGGTACGAATACGTGTACCGCTACACCCCTACTGTTTACACACTTAAAACAGTGGAGATGATCGTGAACTTCAGGAGAACCCCCCCCCTGCACTCACCCCACTCACATTCATGAACTGTACTGTAGCAACAGTAGGGTCATTTAAGTTTCTGGGCACCACCATCTTTCAGGTCATTGACTCTATTACAAAAAAGAGGTTGTATTTCCTTCACCAGCTGAGAAGGTTCAACCTGCCACATGAGCTGCTCACCCAGTTCTGCTCAGTCATCAGTGAGTCTGTCCTGTGTTCATCTATAACTGTTTGTTCGGTTCAGCTACCAAATCAGACACCAGGAAACTACAACAGACTTTAGACCTCCAGAGTGAGGAAAAGGGCTGATAAAATCACTCCAGCCTACTTCCTCTTTGAACTGTTGCCCTCTGCGCAGCAAAAAGTCCAGTGTTGAATTAACTCTAAAATAGTTGATTTTAACACTTTTTCAGAGTTTATATAGCCCCACACTCTCCAGAGGTAAATTTACACTTTCAAAATAGTTAAAGTTAACACAAAAAAAAGTGTTAAAATAACACTAAAAGGGATACAGAAAAACACTATTTAGAATGATTTAGGTGGTTAGAATTAGGCCATGTCCACACGTACACAGGTATTTTAAAAGTTTTTCCTTCCATTTAAAAAAAAATCTCTGTCCACATGAAAACGCAAACACATGCTGTGAAGCACTGTCAAGAGCATGCCAAGCCAACAGGTGGCGATATAATCTCAACCATGTAGCCATGTTGGCCAATCAGAAGCCTGAAAAAGTTTCCAGTAGGCGGAGATAACAGCACAGGCTCCGACGTCACAAGCCAAAAACTCCGGTTTCACTGTCTACACGATAACACTGCAACCGTAGTTGTTGAAAATCTTCACCCTGGCAGGAGTGTTCAAAAATGTTCGGTTTCAGTAACCTGGCGCTGCATTTGCTTGTGGACGAACGGCCAAACCGCGTAGAAAAAGCTACGGTTTTGAAAATAACCGCGTTCGTGTGGACAGGGCCTTAGTTTCACTCTGTGCGGTCTCAAAATATCTAAAAAACACTGTTAAATGTACTGAAAACATAGCTAAATCAACTATAGCACAAACTCATTTACATCAACGTGTTTATTTTTAATTCTCCCTTGCAGTGCAATTTGAAGTTGAATTAAAACAATACAAAAAAATGGTATGATATACAAACTTACATCCGCAACACTGTATGAGCTTTGAATATCAAATGGCTTATAAAATCTAATCTCTGACAATTTTATAATACACATTTCCTCACTTCATAGTACTCTGAATACATAAAGATGCTCATCAAAATGTGTAAAAGTTCACAAGTGCAATATCATATGACAAATTGAACACAAAATGTGCCTTGAAAAGTTGCAAATGCTCCAAGGGAGCCATTTGCCTGGCATGGGATGAGATGCTTATTCAAGGCGATGTAGAAGCTGCCAATCTTGCTTTTCTGACGTCCAACATCAAGGAGGTACAGATGCTGATGCTGATTGTTGCTAAGGTGCTCCTCCAAACTGCAGCATGACTAGAGTTGAAATTAACACTGTGACTGCACATTATGTTTGTGTCTAATGTTCAGTGAAAACATCATAAAAGTGATTGTTCAAACAATGACTCAATCGCTATTGAAATATGGGAATGCCTATGAAGACTTGATTTCAATCTCATTCAGGTTTGAGCAACCCACAACACATTTTTAAAATGCCACTACCTTATGATACATTTACAAGTCTTTCAGCAGCATTTGGAGACTTCAGTCCTCCTAGTGGTGGTGGAAAGAGATGTATCAGTAAAAAAAGGGATGCCATTTCCTGGTCGTAGAGTGAAGACAAAGATTCACATGAGTTATTTAACGGAAAACTTCTAATTGAATATTTGAAGTTTAAGGACAGCATTTTAAACATTCATCTACCTGTTGTATGTATGTAGTCTAAAATTAGTTTTCCAGATCAAATTAATCTGGGAAAAAAAAAACATCCATCTCGTTGTCACGATTGCCTACGGAAGGGAACGAGGAACGCAGGAGAATCACAATCAACAGTCTTTTAACCCTTTAGAACCTAAAGCTAAAATAGGCCGTTTTCACTCATTTTGGTTTTTTGAGTATAAAATTATAACACAATGTGGTATCTTCAAGTGTAAGGTGTCATTTTTTTCAGAAAATGATTGGCTTTCAGGAAATTACAGTTATTGTACATTATTGTGTGTGGTGAGTTAGTAAATAGAATTTAAATAGACAAAAAATTTAAAAACGGGAAGAAATTTAACTGCTTTTTATTTCTGAAAACTCTGAAAACTCATGAACGAAAGAATCTAATGCCTCAGTCTTGAAAAAGGAACTATAATACAGTCTTTTTGGGAATAGACAAAAAATTTAAAAACGGGAAGAAATTTAACTGCTTTTTATTTAGAAAAAATCTGAAAACTCATGAACGAAAGAATCTAATGCCTCAGTCTTGAAAAAGGAACTATAATACATATATACAAGTCTTTTTGGGACACTAGATTGCACAGTTTTCACTCAGGAGACATTTGTTTTACCCCAGTTCTCCAGGCGTTTTTGGATCCTTCAATCCAGTAATTTAAATGTGGTGCTCTCTGAAGCAGTTCCTGTCTAACTGCAAGCATAGTCCCACATCACATTCCTGGCACTTCCATGGGGTGCTCCTTTTGCATCGTATGCAACGACGCCGCTGGCCCTCGGCCCTCTCTGAAAGGTTTTGAGTGTTACTCACAGGAACAGGCAGATGATCACATCTCTCCTGCCATCGAGGGTCGAGGGGAACACCTGTGAGCTGAGCAGCTAGCAGCTCCTGAAAGTTTTGCCGTGTCATGTGCTTGTCATGGTGGATGGCACACAGCTCTTTGTGTAAAATGAAGCTGTTGGTCACTGCAATGTCTAGGAAGTGCTGGAAAATTGTCATGTACCACTTCCGTGTTTTACGGTGCACAGAATTTGTTCCGAGCATCTGGTCAGAGGTGTCAACTCCTCCCATATACTTATTGTACTGCTGAACTGCTGTTGGCCTGGGAACAGGGACCTTCTCTTTTCGCCCATCCTCTGTCGTCTGCCACCTTAGCACAGTCTCCCCGCTGTACACTGTGTGGATAGTTGTGCACATGGAGACCTCCCTTGTGTCCATCCACTTCACAAACACAAGGACATCATCTCTGATCCAGCGAATGGAGCCTCTTGATGACCTTTTGCTCAGGGCATTTTGTTTGGTTGAAGGAACACCAACACTTCCTTCTCGACAAGTTCCACATGCACCAAATCCCAGCTGGTGCAGATGTCGAAAGAGGAGAGAGGGCTTGTGTAGAAATTGTCACCGTAAATCACATAGCCTGACCCCAGGTAGTCTCAGTTCACCAGTGATGTGACAACATCAAAAGACAGGCCTTTCCCAGATGCAAATTTTGACTTCCCAGTGTAGATTTTGAAGTCAATGGTGTAGCCGTTGACATCAGCTAACACAAAAAGTTTTATGCCCCACTTAGTAGGCTTGGCCTTCATATATTGCTTGAAGAATATCCTGGCTTTGGTGGCAATCATCCTCTCATCAACAGAAATGTTCTGTCTAGGGTGGTAAACAGACATGCACCTGTTCCTCATAATGTCCAAGACTGGTTGCACTCTGCGGAGACAGTCATATTCCTCTGTGCCCCTTTTCTTGTTATTCTCTGCATCTTCCATTGGATCACTGATGTGCAGATTGCAGGAGATTGCTAAGAAACGATCCCTGGACATCACAGTAGCAGGAAAGGGAACATGAAACAAAGTCTTCTTCCTCCAGAAGTCCCTCACTTTTGGTAGATCCATCACACCCATGTAGAGAAGCAGACCTATGTACTTCTTCATTTCTTCAGGGTATACATCAGCCCATGTGAATTTCCTACCGCATTCTTGTTTGTGTTTGCACACAAGATGTTTACGACCTCTTCGTCAAAATACTGACTGAAAATATCAAGAGGAGACCATTTCCCAAATGTGAGTGGAGGCTGCACTCAAGGTGTTCTTTTAGGAGTAAACCTTGGAACATTGGGCACTATATCAGGATCTGCCTCAGTGTTCCATCTTCCATCATGTGATCCTGGTGAGAGGCTACGCGATTCCTCAGGGCCATGAATGCGCCCACAGCTACGGCCCCTCTGAGGTGGTGTTGTGTTCGATGTGGATGGCCCATTTGCTTCTTCGTAGGTAACTTGAGAAGCCACACTGGGGGGGGGGAAATAGAAGCATGTGTTACAAACTCACTATATTATATTCATAAACTAAGTAACTACAATAATAATAATACAATAATGAAATAATATAAAATAAAGCCTGCAGTTGCTTACACACACACACGTACATGCACGAACACGCATACACACCTATACACAAACATACAGATATACACATGCACACATACATACATGCATGTACACACATATACACATTCATATACAGACACGCACACATAAACATATACACATGCACACACCTATACACAAACATGCAGATATACACATGCACACATGCATACACACACATGCACGATCACGCTTATACACAAACATACAGATATAAATATTCACACATGCATACATGTACACACACACTTGCATACACAATCACACTTATACACAAACATACAGATATAAATATGCACACATGCATGCATGCACGTACACACATGCACAATCGCACTTATACACACACATACAGATATAAACATGCACACATACAGTTGCACTTGTACACACACAGAGATGCACATGCACACATACATGCACGCATACACACACATAAGCAAAAATATGAATGCTATGGCGTTCGGACGGGCTCTTTAATATGACGTTGTAACATGCACTCGTCTCACTGAACGTGACGTCTATGTCT
Source organism: Sinocyclocheilus anshuiensis (assembly GCF_001515605.1). NCBI lineage: Eukaryota > Metazoa > Chordata > Actinopteri > Cypriniformes > Cyprinidae > Sinocyclocheilus > Sinocyclocheilus anshuiensis. The sequence continues at coordinate 1,040,951 of NW_015558605.1, read as the reverse complement.
GTCACATTACTGTTCGTCTGCCTGAACGTGACGTCTGCGTTTGCTGCAAGGGTTTCCAGCACATTCCATACACTTATCCGTGCTTTATTATACCTATTCATTCTCTATTTTTGTTTTATACAAATGATATACAAATTTCTGTATGCCATTGCTTCTTGTCAACATATCCACAGATATTTATGAAGAAATCATTAAAAAAAAAAAAGTTGTTCTAGCATGTATTCACCACTAGGAGTCTCTAGACCAACACAAAATAACACATTTTAAAACATTGCTATAAACATTTGGGCTAATTTAACTAAAATAAACAATTCAACAGTTACATTTTTTGAAACTGAGATGTATATAAATAAGCTGAATACATAAGCGTTCCATTGATGTATGGTTTGTTAGGATAGGACAATAATTGGCCAAGATACAACTATTTGAAAATCTGGAATCTGAGGGAGCAAAAAAATCTAAATATTGAGAAAATCATCTTTACAGTTGTCCAAATGAAGTTCTTAGCAATGCATATTACTAATCAAAAATTAAGTTTTGATATATTTACGGTAGGAAATTTACTAAATATCTTTATGGAACATGATCTTTACTTAATATCCTAATGATTTTTGGCATTAAAGAAAAATGGATAATTGTGACCCATACAATGTATTGTTGGCTATTGCTACAAATATACCCCAGCGACTTAAGACTGCTTTTGTGCTCCAGCGTCACATTTGTGATATTTACTCCATGGCCATTATTTACCTTTACCATTTTAACCTTATTAAGTGTGTAATTCATTTTAAATGTCAATGTCTTATATTTGGTCAATACATTTAATTATAATATGATATTGTAGGGCTTTTACAAATCAAATTAAATAATTTACACTGAAACATTAATCTTATAAAGTTTTTTGCAGTTGTCATTTTGCAATTAGATTTTTGAATGTACGAATAAGAAATGTTGGAAGAAATTCCATGTTGTAAGTCACTGAAAACGCACAAGACTGGACTTTATGTATATGAATTATATCAATTTTAACATCACACAATTTATTTTTAGTGCACACAAGCACAACTAGTGCTATGAATAAAGAATTTTATTCTTCACTTATTATGACAAATACATGTACATCTGTTTAGTCCTTTTTCACAACAAATGACGAAGAAATAAGAAATAACAATATGTAATGGGGTGAGCCAATAAACTACATTACCCCAAATGTGGGTGCCTGTAAAATGCCCTCCTTCATATAAAATATCACGTTATTTATGCATTTGTAATTGCAGGTTAAATGCATTCATGTCTTGCATTAAACAGTGTGTAAATGCATCTAAATGCCTCTTCAGATGCAGCTTCTGTGTTTCCTCTGCATTGCAAAGATGAATTTTGTTTATAATGATTTTATTGGTTTGTTAACAGCCCCAAATGTCTTAATTATTCTAATTGACTTTATTGATTAAATATAAGAATTTGACGCAAAAGATAATGCACGCTTCTAGAAAAAAAGGTTTATAAAGGTAAAAATCCCTTTAAACTGGTTGGAAAATATTACATTTCTTTCACTGCTGTGAACTGACCACCACGTAGAATATGAAGAATATTAAAAACTTTAGGAGTCAGCTGTCCACAGCAGTCCTGCAGCGCTACATATAATTTTTGTCTATTTCGCACACCCCTAGGCTAGATATTTATTTCTTCTTTGCTTGTCTGGTACACATAATTCACTGATTATCGTAAACTAAGCTTTTATCTTTTTAACAGATTTTCTCAACGATAACACAAAAAAAAAAAATTTTTTCTTTTTGTTTTTTGAAGGGGGCGGGTTCTGGTTAGGGGGACCCCCCAAGAGCTTTAACACAATTCGAACACTGCTTATTAAGCTTGGCTAATGTTATTTACAACATATTGTGCATTAAATTAAATTATTGTTTTTCTACTTCTGGCTTTAGGAAAGCCATCATATGTAATGTAATGCAGTGCCAAACCACATGTGACCGTATGAAGCTCCCAGATGTGTTTGAGCACTTGAGAATGAAATGCAGTGTAGTGCTTAAAGCTGCTGATGGCCAGGCTCCATGCTGACTGCTTTTGATATTGATCCGCCTTTGTCCAGGGACTCGTTACTCCATTTCTGTTTGTCAAATGTCTGTGACTGAAACGTATTTATATTGATGTCTCAGTTGTTGAAGCATTTTATGTTCGTACCAATATTTACACATATTATTAAATTTGCCAGAAATAAAATCAGTTGAAAGTGAGAGGATGTTTTTTGTTTACAGCACTGGTCAAAAGTTTGGACACATTACAGTTTCTAATGTTTTTGAAAGAAGTCTCTTACGTTCATCAAGGCTGCATTTATTTGATAAAAAATATGTCTAATAAATAAAATGTCTAAATTATTGTATTATTATATATCTATATTTAATATGCACATAATTTAATGTATATTGTATAAGTTAGCCGGAAAAAAGACAGACGCACTAAAAACTGCAATAAAAAAAAAAGACAGATGCAGACGTCACGTCCATTGAGAGGAATGAATGAAGGGCAAGTAAATTGTGCATTCGCTGACACGCTGCACTGAGCCGTGTGAGTAGCGTGTTATGATACGTGTTAGCAAAGAAAAAAAAAACTTCACTGCTACACGTGAATCATGCGTGACGTCTGGCTCGACACTTCACTGCCACACGTGATTTACGTCACATCTGCGTGACATCTGCGTCTTAAATTGAATGGATTAAATAGCAATGATACATGTTAGCAAAATAAAAAACTTCACTGCTGCACGTGAATCACGCGTGACGTCTGGCTCGACACTTCACTGCCACACGTGATTTACGTCACATCTGCGTGACATCTGCGTCTTAAATTGAATGGATTAAATAGCAATGATACATGTTAGCAAAATAAAAAACTTCACTGCTGCACGTGAATCACGCGTGACGTCTGGCTCGACACTTCACTGCCACACGTGATTTACGTCACATCTGCGTGACATCTGCGCCTTAAATTTAATGGATTAAATTGCAATGATACATGTTAGCAAAATAAAAAACTTCACTGCTACACGTGAATCACGCGTGACGTATGGCTCGACACTTCACTGCCACACGTGATTTACTTCACGTCTTCGCCTCGTCTGCATCTTAAATTGAATGGATTAAATAGCAATGATACGTGTTAGCAAATTTTTGTTTTAAAACTTCACTGCTGCACGTGAATCACGCGTGACGTCTGGCTCGACACTTCACTGCCACACGTGATTTACGTCATATCTGCGTGACATCTGCGTCTTAAATTGAATGGATTAAATAGCAATGATACATGTTAGCAAAATAAAAAACTTCACTGCTGCACGTGAATCACGCGTGACGTCTGGCTCGACACGTCACTGCCACACGTGATTTACGTCATATCTGCGTGATATCTGCGTCTTAAATTGAATGGATTAAATAGCAATGATACATGTTAGCAAAATAAAAAACTTCACTGCTACACGTGAATCACGCGTGACGTATGGCTCGACACTCCACTGCCACACGTGATTTACGTGACGTCTACACCTCGGCTTAAATTGAATGGATTAAATAGCAAAAAAAAAAATAAATTAAGACGTCAGTGAGACGAGTGCATGTTACGTCATATTAAAGAGCCCGTCCGAACGCCATAGAATGCATGCATACACATATGCACGTACGCACACACATACACGAGCAAACACATGAATGCATGCACGCACATACAAACTGGCATTTTGAACTGAAACATTGAGTCTATGGCTATGTTACTCACATTTCTCATAGCTTCATCAGAAAGAAACATAAGCTTCACTTACCAATACACGTCTGGATCAACACCAGCAGCATACGCCTCCTCAACGTCTGAATAAACAGACTCCGGGTCTGAAGAGTCATGGTCAGCCTCTTCCCAGGTGTCCTCAAAGATCAAATCAATCGCGTCCTCTTTTGTATACCCTTTCTTCGCCATGCTTTTGTCCTTTTTTAAATATTTTTTGCACTCTCAAACTCTAACCTGCTGCGCTTCATATCTCTCTACTCAAATCCGTCCTTCCCGCTCTCCCCGAAAGCCGCTGTGATTTGCTGATAGAAAGCACGCAATTACCGTAACAAGCCGTATATTGTTGTAAAGCGCAAGTTGTCTACTATCAGGAGCAATTGGATTTTGTTTCATAGCGCAAACGGTTGGTGAGTTACGGTTAGAGCTGCTCGATTATGGCAAAAATCATAATCACGATTATTTTCGCCAATATTGTAATCACGGTTATTTAACACGATTATGAGGGGGCCATATGACCAAAACTTTGTATGAGTGATTTATTTAAAGATAGTGCTACATATCAAATCTATATTTCCTGTAAATAAGGTTGCTATGACATCTACATTGTAGAGAGAAGCGGAATTTCAAAAAAAAAAAAAAGGTCCTCAAAATAATTGAAAATAATTAAACTCTCAGTAATAAAACATACAAATACAATAGAATAAAAAGATACAAATGAAACAAACTGTGCTTTAATATTTTGTTATGCAAGTCTCAAGCAGTTTACAACCTACAACAGAAATGAATAATCAAGTGTAAAATAAAACAGCATAGTCTTCACAACTTTTTTGCTTCTTATTAAAGCTACAAAAGTCCTTCACTCAAGAGCAGTGTGTGATTTTGAATTTGTCTTTTGTTGTTTGATTAATATTAAGCACACAGTTGCAGCAGGAAAATAGCCTGCTGTCTCTTTAAGAGCCGCACGGATCCAATTTACCATTACACGCGTAATTTCATTCTCAACTCTTTACGTTCATTTATTACATGACCGACGAAGGTATACATGAATAATCACTAAGGTCCGCATTTTAAAACATTTTTTTTTACCGTTTAGGGCAGGCGCTAAAAGATGACTTTACATGTCCGTGTTGTGTTCCGATTTTGAGCACATATATCTTCCTGAGTTTTTCTTTAATATACTTCTATAAATCAAGCACGTTCCATTTTGCAAAAGTCATGTTACATGATTTTACCAATTTGCATGTGAAATTGGGTTTTTATGGCGTAACAAAAGCGCAGCGCTGGAAAAGGGGGCGGAATGGGGCGCAACAATAGTTTTCAATCTCGATTATTGTATTTTCATTATCGTTGGAGGCTAAAACCGAGATCGAAACTGTTTTTCGATTAATTGCACAGCCGACACGTTCGGTTTTAAAGGAGCCTCGCTGCTGCAACAGTCACAAAATAAATTACACTTAGCTTTTTTAACATACTGATAGTGATTTTCTATGTTAGTTTCAGCAGAGCCCGTGCCCCCACCAACAGTCCTCAGCTACTCCGCAACGTTTCAGCTCTGGGAAAAAATTAAATTGGTAAGCAAGACAAATCGGTTCGCTAAATACTGAAATACAAATTGTTTTTACGTAACAAAAAGAAGGGCCTACGTCTCATACGTTTAGAATTCTGGAGCCTTGGGTTGCTAAGAAACATGCATTATCAAAATTAAAGTTTTTTGGGTGTTAGTATCAATGTTAGTCTTAAGGTTATCTATAAGGCAGTGCGCTCCAAAACAGTGACAAAATTCGCATTTAGAAGATATAAGCATTCAAAGCTTGCAGTTCGTCACTTCCGCCAAAACGGCTCAACAATTTTTCTGACGTCACATCGTACTTCAGCTTCTCATCAAACTTTCTGTCCAATCAAATGCTCTCTAGAATCCGAAGCGCCCGCCCCCTACACTATAAAATAGACGCTGAAGCCGCAGCTGAAATCGGTCACTGGTCACGGAGCGGATCACATGCGCGAGTCGGCGCAGACCACTAAATGTATCGGAGCTATTTGAATTCTACACAGAATGCTATATTTTATAGCAATATGGATGAGATTGTGGCTGGCATACCCTGTCAAATGCGGTTTTACGGAGCTCAATGGCTCTGAACGGCTCTAGCCCAAGCTGTGATATAAACAAACACTATTGGCTATTTTAAAAAGGGGCGGGGCTGCTTGATATGTCCCGCCCTGTCTTCCTGTTTCAGTTAAAATGACATCAACACATAGAGTAACGCTGCGTGTTTCTAAGCATTTCAGGGGACCTTTAAGCAAAATGCATGGCTGGTTGCAGTAGATGTTTGCTTTAAAGGGATAGTTCACCGAAAAATGAAAATTCTGTCATTAATTACTCACCCTCATGTCGTTCCAAACCCGTAAGACCTTCGTTCATCTTCAGAACACAAATTAAGATATTTTTGATGAAATCCGAGAGCTCTCTGTTCCTCCCATAGACAGCAACACAACTGTAATGTTCCCAGGTCCAGAAACGTAGTAAGGACATCAGTAAACAGTCCATGTGACATCAGTGGCTCAACTTAAATTTTGTGAAGCTACGAGAATACTTTTTGTGCGCAAAGAAAACAAAAATAACGACTATATATTCAACAATTCTTCTCCCCCGAGTTACCGTCTTCCACCGTTTTGGGGAGTACCTAACGACAGAAGAGTAATTAATGACAGAATTTTCATTTTGGGGTGAACTAACTCTTTAAAGTATTGGACATCTTTAATATAACGTAGTCCAAACAGTGTTCCCCGCTGTGGGAGTTTCTACAGACTGTGGTGTATGGACTTCCAGGGGATGACTTCTGCGAGGATTCACTTTTGCTGACAAACAGTAGTTATATTACTATTGTGACCTAACCTCTACCTTCAGCTTCTATTACGCTGTCTATTCTTTTAACTTAACTTGTGCACTTCTACTTCTGAATACTTGTATTTTCTTCTACATTGTAATTACATTACAATAGATGAGCCTTGCTCTGAACATTCCTCTCGCACAATATCTTGATGCTTACGCACATGAATGTTTATGTAAATGCTATGAAATGTTTTTGTTTTTCAAATTCAAATTTTCTTCAAAAAGTTCATTTTTTTCTGACTTGAATCAGCCTTTTTTTTTGTAATTGATGCAGTTTAATGCAGTTTCATTACTCTAAATATTATATTTTTCTTCTACATAACCTAGAGAATTACAGGACCACACACACACACACACACACCATATTTTAAAACATCAATGCATCTTTTCGTTTTGCAGGAAAATTTCAGTAACTTAAATAATTTGTGAAAATACATAGTTATTTCTCCTGCATGTATCATGCAGAAGACAATTTGCAAGTCCTACATCACTTCATATTACATTTTTTTCCAGCGCATTTATGGTTATAAATTTTAATGTTAGGTGCTAACTGACAATTAAATACAGATACATGGGTGTACTCTAATGCAGTGGTTCCCAACCCTGGTCCTTGAGGCACCCCAACTCTGCACGTTTTTGCATGTCTCCTTAATCAAACACACCTGATTCAGGTCATCAGCTCATTAGTAGAGACTCCAAGACCTGAAATTGGTGCAGAGAAAGGAGACATGCAAAATGTGCAGTGTTGGGGTGCCTCAAGGACCAGGGTTGGGAACCATTGCTCTAATGTATATATAAAAGTCTATTTGGAAAATGTATTAAGTGAGTTTATGTATCCAAAACAGAAAGTTCATCAACAGCGTCATGGCCCAGTACATAATAAAATGGGGGAACTGTACATTGATCAAATGGGAGAAACTGTTCAGATGGGATGGGGTTCATTTATCGGACAAGGAGAATGATATTTTTTTGAAAAACCTTGAGAGTGGCATTAGCAAATAATAATAATAAAAATCTACAAAATATCTATTTGTCATTCATTCTCGCATACGTGTGTGTGTGTGTGTGTGTGTGTGTGTGTGTATATATATATATATATATATGTAT
>NW_015558605.1:1030727-1032602 GCF_001515605.1 Sinocyclocheilus anshuiensis | reverse complement strand
TCTTTTATTTTCGCATACGTGTGTGGGTGTGTGTGTGTGTGTGTGTGTGTATATATATATATATATATATGTATTGACACACACACGTAGAGGGCTCTAATAAAATTATTTTATAAATAATTTTAGTAAATAATTGTAACTCTCTCTCTCTCTATATATATATAAATATATTCATGGAAAGGGGTGTCAGAGATTGTGGGGATTCAAAGTAGGTTTAAATCAATGAATAGCATGTAAAATTAACTATTACCTTTTTTTTAACAAAATGTGTTAAATGTATGACGGCAAACGAAATCATAAGTGATCAGATAGCAAATAAATGTACCATAGTAACATTGCCGACATTTTAATAATAATATTAACTGTATTCAAATGAATTGTATAGAAACACTGCTGTTTACACTCTCCATACTCACATACACAGTGTATGAAATGTATTTTGGACTTATGTATGCTACATATAATATTGACACTGTATTAATGCACTATGTACTTATGCATACTTGAATACATTAGACTGTGTATTCAGTGAGATGTAGGCTATTGTATAGCCTGTTGCCACAAATCAAAAATCAATTAATTCAATTAGGAGGGAAAGGGTTAAATTTGAAATACACTGGAGCAGAGCATGGTACAGCTGACAAAGCCATGAGGGATACCTCTGTGGTCCTGACCTGTGCCCTGCAGCCAAGGTTATATTAGAAGTGTTTTAGTGTTCATGTTGTTGGTGTTTTTTGTTGTTTATGAGAGCAAGGTACAGCTGATAAGGTTTATCTATATTTACTATTACTGTTCAGCCTCCTTCAGAGTCATGCAGTTCAAAAAGAAACACACACACACACACACTAAAGGATAAATTCACTTCCAGAATCAAAATCTTCAGATTTTTGAGGAAAACATTCCAGGATTTTTCTCCATATAGTGGACTTCAATGGCGGCCAATGATTTGAAGGTCCAAAATGCAGCTTCAACTGGCTCTACACGATCCCAGCCGTGGAATAAGTGTCTTATCAAGCGAAGCGATCGGTCATGTTCTGAAAAAAATGAATATTTATCCACTTTTTAACCACAAATGCTCGGCTTGCTCTAGCTCTGCTGTTTTCTGTTTGAATATGTTAAAATGTCATTTATTTCTGTGATCAAAGCTGAATTTTCAGCAGGCTTCTGCATTGGAAGGAGCGATCCACTGTGCTGCGATTATACCAAAGGTATTCTCGATAGTCAGTCTTGCCAGTGAAAGCCTTTAGTTGACACCCTGTGTCTACTGGGAAGGGTCTCATCATGTCTCTGCGGAGAGGGAAGGCTTCATCTGCCACAAAAATGTGAGGCTGGGGCCCCAGGTGCTCTGCTCCAGTAGGCCGAGTCCCAACATTACTGGTTTTCCCATAACTGCCAACATCCGTGATGCAGAAGCAGTGTTTGGCATCTACAACTGCAGTGTTGGGGAGTAATTAGTTACATGTAACAGAGTTATGCAATTTAATTACAAAATAAGTGTAAATGTAATCAGTTACTGAGAAAAAATGTGTCATTAAATTACAGTTACTTATGAAAATGTTAACGATTGCAAAGGGGATTACTAAGGCTGTTCGATTCCGAAATTTTTGCAATCGAGTCCGATTCCGATTCCTGGTTCTGGAATCGATGGGAATCGTGTTGTTTTCGATTCTTGTTTTTTTGTAGATTGAAGGAATCTATAATCTCACCATGACTGCAGGATAAAGGTCGTAGAATGTATCCTTCTCATAATATGAAGCTTTATTTGTAAAAAAAAAAAAAAAAAAAAAAAAAAAAATTGTAATTTTGTCTGCTTTGCCCGTGAAATTAGTCATAGCCCACAGCTCAGCAGGGACATGCGTTTATCGCATGAATTAA
>NW_015558605.1:1005708-1027290 GCF_001515605.1 Sinocyclocheilus anshuiensis | reverse complement strand
TTAACAACGACTGATAGAGCTTGTGGTTTATCTGTCAATCAGATGCGCTCTCGGCCACTGATCTATGCTCGTGACATTTTCTTTTAGAATTATCATTGGCTGATAGAAATGTAAAAAAAAATATATATATATTTTAGATGGAAATAAGATCAAGACCCTCGATAACGTCATGATCTATTCTGTCGTGCAGCGCTCAAAATTGTGGACAAGCCAGGTCCACCGTAAAATAACCTCCGAATTGTTTTTTTTTAAACTGGTTCTAATGACTTCTAATCACTTTTAGCGAGCATGAGGGAGGTGAATGGTGCTTCTCAAACGGAAGGCTGCATCCTAAAATTCAGATGATCTCAGTACCGACTCCTTTTCTTTCAGTTTATTTTCGTGAATTTATATGTGTGCAGCCTTCGTAGGATGCAGCCGTTTTGAGAGGCACCCATAGATAAGCTTTGTTGAACTGAAAAAGGCTCTGAATGAGGAGTCGATACCCCTTGATGGAATCGATTCACCCAACACCTCGGAATCTATTCTTTTTGGAATCGATTCCCAGCCCTAGGGATTACATCTAAATATTTACACACACACATACCTACTTACAGATTTGAAATCTGTATTTAACCTCAGACCGATTTCCAAGTAAAAAGCGGTGCTAAAGTCTGATTTTGTGCTGGCTGTGCTTTAAAATTCAATTCAAGTGATGAAGGCATTTGAAAGTCTGACAGTAAATCAGTGTTGAGCTCTACTGTAAGGTTAAACCTGCCTGCTTTAAATGTTCAAAAATGATGAACAGTTTAGAAAAATCTAGAAACAATTTAGAAGTTTCAATTTAGAAAAATCATCAGAAAGTAATTAAACGTAATCAGTTACATTACTTTAGTAAAATAATTGAAATAGTTACACTACTTATTGCATTTTAAATAGGGTAACTTATAATCTGTAACCTATTACATTTTCCAAAGTCCAACACTTCTAAAAGGACAATAGAGAATGTTCCCTTGTAGTTGTAGAATAGTTATCCAGAGTTGTTGGGAGCCTGGATCACTACATGCTTCCCATCAATAGACCCAAGACCGTGTGGAAAATTCCTGCGATGGTGGAACTCTAAAGCAATGTCTAGGGCCCTATGAAAAACCATTTTATGTTTTTCTAAACTCTTAATTTTTATGGATTCCGTTTTAATGATTAAATTGTATTAATCAAAAAGCATGTCTAATTAATTAAAATCATGAAACACATACAATTTAAGATCAATATATTAAATGTTGAACAACAACAACAAAAAAAAAACAAAAGTTTTAGGGCCCTATGAGATTTCGTATCATATGCACGCGAAAACTGCGTATCATATGCACGCCAACAAATTTCGTATCATATGCATGCGAAAAATGCGTATTATATGCACGCCAACAAATTTCGTATCATATGCACGCCAACAAATTTCGTATTATATGCACGCGAAAACTGCGTATCATATGAACACGAAAACTGCGTATCATATGCACGCGTTTTCGTTTTTATTTGGCGTACTATTTATACGCATTTTCATGAGACCGGGCTCGTGTAACACAGCTCTAAGTGAATGAAAACATCCTGCAGAGTTTTAAATCTGAAAGTGCACCGTGTATAAAGTTACTGTCTTTTAAAAGAAAGAGTCGACTCTGAATCATTTAAACGAGTCGTTTTCAAAACGAATCCCAAGACATTTCATTTTGACGTCAACATGAAACATTAGCATATTTATGCCCGCCCACTTGTGACGATATCGTCTGTTTATTCTAAGCACATGCTTGTCTGTCGCTTTAAATTCTCAAGCTCGTTATAGCAGGATGGATTCTGACTGGCTGTCAATATTAACTGTATCTTTACAGTTATCTTTATTATAGTTATCGTCCTTGGTGTGAACGGAGTGTTTAGCCCTCATGTAATTTGTTGTGTCATGGTTTCTTCGTTTATCGTAATTTGGCTTCCATGGTTACGGATTATGATAACCTGTGTCTTGTTTCCTCCTTATGACTAATTAAAAAAAAATGAACCAAACTGGGAACAGTCTATTATTATGTTGTTTTAAGCATATGTGTTATCTTTTACTCTTGCATGTTTGAGTTTTTTTGAACATGAATTTCAAATGTAGGTTAGGGAGAAACCAGTGCCCGTATGTATAAAGCCGCTCAAGAGTAAAATTGTAGTCCTAAGTGTGTCAAAATTCTAAGAATTATGTAATTTTACTCTTAGGAACCTTTATGAATCACTCTTATTCTTAAGTCTAGGAATAAGTGTTAAGACTAGGTCTCAGCTCCTAAATTATTTAAAGGGGTCATATGATGCGATTTCAATTTTGACGTCAACATGAAACATTAGCATATTTATGCCCGCCCACTTGTTGCGTGCGCAGACCCGGGAAATCTTGAACCCCCTCCCTGAGACACTAGCAGACTCCTGTGGATAGCACCTTGTCGAGAAGACGCTGTGCTCTGCACTGTGAGGGTAAATCCGTTAATATTCTACTGGCCTCATACATATGTGGAGATATATCTCATTTGAATCAGACACGTGAATATGTGGACAGATATTCCCCTATCAACGTGAGTCATATTTAATTGAAAAAGCAGTGGTGGTGAACCGATCACATGATTTTTTTCCGTGATGCAGTGGAGATTTTCTGGTCCGTACGTCTACTTTGCGTTGTTTGGCCAAGTGTACAGTGTAAATGCAGATCTTGGATATGCATCACAATTAAAATAAGATGTACGCTGGTCATCAAAAACATCAGATATAGTCAACAAATAGAAATTAGGCATCAAGACCTGCAGGGCAAACGTGGCTTATACAGACAAGACGTGGCACTTTTAAGTTTATGTGTGCATATGTGTTCTTTAAGGCTTCAGGCATAAAGGTTTTTAACTTTAACCACAGAGTGTTACTCCACATCCACTTTAGCTTTAATATCATCTAGAGGAGGTTCCTAAGGCCTTGAGGAAATATAAGCTGAGTATCATCAGTGAAACAATAAAAGTTAACTCCATGTTTAACTCTAGTACTGAACCTTGTGACTGATATGACACTTCTTACAGTTATAATGGTCAGATAAGTAAGGTTTCACTCATGATATTGAGATTCCAGTAATGCCAACAGAATTGCTAATTTGACGAAACGGAGTCCAGCCCGGGGTCGTCACATGTTGTTGCCGCTAGCCCGCCGGCTGCGCCGCTCACTCAAGCCCGCTGTGTGTGATGCATTTTATGGAAGACTATTTCCTGAACCTGCAGAGTAGCATACAATGGGTCTGTGCTTAAAGGTTGTTTCTATAAAGTGGGGCAGTTCCAACTTTGCAAGGACATTCTGGCGCTTCTGACTCACAGTCTGTAAGTATGTTTTTTTATATTTAAATAATTTGCCACTGACGATTCAAACGAGAGTAGCGCTTGTTGTTTGTCGTTTCTCCGACACGTTTCAGAAAGGCGGGGCATAGAGGAGAAACAATAATGTACATTATGTGGAAAATAATGTGTTTTTTGAACCTTAAACCGCATAAACATTGCATTACACCAAATACACAAAATAATGTTATTTTTAGCAGCATCATATGACCCCTTTAAAGAGAGCTGGAGAGGAGGAGACTGCACACTTTCCAACAACAAAAAAATGTGTTGGAATTATATGATGACAGGGAGTTGATAAAACAATACAGCCTTGATCGTAAAGGTATTCTTTTTGTTACTGACTTAGTCAGAAATTCAATCACTTCTCCCACGCTACGAAACATAAATTTGTTTCGAGAAGCAGTGGTTGTGTGCGGCGTCTCCCTGATTTTGTTGCGATCTTGGGAAAAGAGCGTAACAATTACATATAGCAGATAATCCTGCTATTTTTACATAGTGCAAATAGCAATAGATTCTATTTACACTAAGTGTAAACAAAATCTATCACTAAGAAAATATGCTATTTGCACTATTAAGTGAAAATAGCATGTGTTCACTTAAACCATCAAAATATGAAGGGAAACTGCGTTCAATTGAAAGTAGCTAAAGCAGTCACTAAATGTTGCTAGATGACATCATAACGGCAAGTTCACTGATCTATATAAATATACATCTAGATCAGCGGGAGAGTCTTGGAAACGAATTAATGTTTGTCCAATAAATGGACTTTTGAAAAAAGGTGTGGGGTGAGGAAGTCACTAAATTGGCAACACTGTCACATCGACTACAACATAATCAGTTCATATTTAATTGGTCCTCTCTTGTTTTTGCATGTGTTCATAATTTCTTTGTATGACAGCATGGGTAAAAATTATAACCACACAATTTTGGCATGTCTCACAAAGAAAAACAATTGACTCTAAGCAATTATGCAATATGCTTACAAAATCGTTAGCACTTTTATTTTGGCCACTACTATATGGCAATTCATTGACTTTCCAACTGACCATCAAACCGTGCTGCAAAAACAAAACAAAACAAGCCACTTTTATGAGGATTGTGGGCTTTCCTGGAGTAGTTGGAGCCGTTGATGTTCACATCATTGATCATCATCAGTAATTTCTGATAATTTTGCACAATGCAAAGCATTTAAAAAAAAAACATTTGAATATTAAAATATCTCAGTGTCTTAATAAAATGATTTTATTGTAGTTATCCCCAGTCGTCTTGCTCCTAACATGACAGTAAGATCTCACTATTTAAACTAGAAATGTTAGTTAAACTTGCCTACTAAATGGACTAAAAGTTTATTCACATCTGTTTGTATCTCAACTATGTTCTCCATCAGACCACCGCCTAAAGTTCTCCTTTGACTTCTCTGTGGAAAAAGAAACAAACCAACTGGCCAAGTTCTGTCATAAATGTAAGTTGTTCAATATTTATTGGTTGTTTATTGAACTATTTTATTAAAGCAATATATAATATAAGCTGTGATACTGAATATTCAGAACAACATTCTTTCAATATTGTTTAAATAAAAGATTTTATGGACAGAGGAATTTTAAAGTTTATTTCAAGTTAAACTTTATACATTAAAAATCACATACATTAAAAAAGGATAATGTACTTTTAGCATTTTACAGATATATTTCACCTACAAACGTAAATTCTGTCATTCACTCAACTCCTTGTTCAAGCTCTTGTTCTGTCCAGGCTGGACTATTGCAATGCTCTCTTGGCAGGTCTTCCAGCCACTTCTATCAAACCTTTACAATTAATCCAGAACCCGGCAGCAAGATTAATTTTTAACGAGCCGAAAAGAACGCACGTCACACCTCTGTTCATCAATTTGCACTGGCTACCAGTAGCTGCTCGCATAAAATTCAAGGCATTAATGTTTGCCTACAAAACCACCACTGGCTCTGCACCCCTTTACCTAAATTCATTACTTCAGAGTTATGTGCCTCTAGAAGCTTGTGTTCTGCAAGTGAACGGCGTATTATTGTTCATCCCAAAAAAGCACAAAATCACTTTCACAGACTTTTTCATTAACTGTTCCCTCCTGGTGGAATGACCTGCCCAACTCAATCCCAGCAGCTGAGTCCTTAACCATCTTCAAGAAACGACTAAAAACACATCTGTTCCACCTTTATTTGACCCTCTAACTCTAGCACTCTCTATTCTAATTCTATTCTTTACAAAAAAAAAAATGGTCCCTTTTGGACTTGCACTCTATTATTCATTTACGGCTTGTGTTCTTAAAAAAAAAAACTAACACTAGCTTAATCCGTGTATCATTCATTCATTCGTTTTGAAAGTAGAAAAATGAGAAAACAGAGAATTCAGCTTAAATTTTCGTTTTTCGTTCAGGGGTAGAAAAATGAATAAACAGCTTGAATATTGATTGTTCAGCCGAAGATCCTCTTTGGTCATTTTTGAGCGAGATGCTAACGGTCTAATCAGATTCAATGATCTATGCTAAGCTACAGCTAAAAGTGCTACCGCCAGACCCGGAGATCGGCTGAATGGGTTCCAAAATGGTAAAACTCAACTGTTTAACTCTAGGGGAGTTGGAAAATGAGCCTATTTTCAAAAATAGTGGAGTGTTCCTTTAAATCTACAACACACGCAAAAAAATTAAAATATTAGAGTTAGCACAGAATCAACTACACGAAAACACATCACTGCCAGGAGTTATTGCCCAAACTTCAAAGGCCTGTTTAAATGATTAAAACTAGAGGCATTTATTAACTTTAAGATGACTTTTTATCATGTAAACTATATGTACAGCATGTTGGGGAACACGACCGAATCACAGCATGCTGCACATATCAAAGCACATGACAGACAGCTGTCGGAGAACACCTGAAAAGCGTGACCGACTGAACGATACTCGTCTGTATTTGCAGTACACAAGCCGCGGTTCTGCTCACGCTCTGCATATGTGCCGCTTCTGCACTGCCCCTTTGTTTTCAGAATCGTGGGAGAAACATAGCTTAAATATACATAGGCTAATATATGTGGCATCTAACTAATACCATTACTGTTAATATTAAAATTAGTTCTGCAACCCCCTTCTTATTTATTATACAATTAACAAAAGCAAAAAAGGCCTCTAACACTAGCTTGCTCTATTCTGTTTTCTTTTTATATCTATTATATAATTAAGAAAAAAACCTTGCTACGTGTACTGCGTTAAGCTGAGACTTGTTATAGCACTTGCGTATCGTTGCTCTTTTGTTGATTTAGATCGCTTCCATTGTCCTCATTTGTAAGTCGCTTTGGATAAAAGCATCTGCTAAATGACTAAATGTAATATAACAGATTTAATTTAGGCTTTTATTCATGTATAAACATGAATCAATGCACACATCAGTTATGGCAAACTGAAGCTCAAGCACTTTTGCTTGCAAGAATCAGTGATCATGATCATGTGATGTTGATCATTCTCGTGTTTCACAGCACGTTTGAGATCTGTAAGTACCAACTAGGTTCTGTTCATGATTGCTGATCAGTGTAAATATGTGAATAAAAGCCTAAATTAAATCTGTTCACCATGTAAAGTGATCAAGTCTCTTCAGAAAATTTGACTAAACCACTGAATGTCCGTTTGAGGGACAGAAATCTCTCAGAATTCATTAAAAATATCTTCATTTGTGTTCAGAAGATGAATGATTTTTTTCAGGTTTGGAACGACATGAGAGTGAGGAAATTATGACATGATGTTCATTTTTGGGGGAACTATCCCTTTAACATCACACGTCACCCATTGAATGGAAACATTTAGACAGAAGAAACATGTTAGGCCATCTGTTTTTACAAATAAGAACTTTTTACATTGAGAAATCGAAGCATTTCTTACATAAAACTAATGACTGGTTTGTTATTTAGTGCTTCCTCCCAGGAATTCGTGAAACAATGGAACGATATAACATCAGCATCAGTGACTCAACTGTATCAGTTTATCATTTATTCTTAGAGTGGGAGAAAGTTCTAAGGAAAGATGATTTTGCATTCTTTGTATTTGTCTGGCTCCTTTCAGTCATTGAGGTCCCAGTCATGATCGTAACTCTGATTGCCTTGTGCACCCTCATCAAATCTCGACCTGCTGCTTCAGTTTTTGTAAGTCATTTGATACTTTCAGATCTCATACAGGTCATTTATATGTTAATAAATACAGCAATCTCACGGTCATATCAGCTGTTCAGTGTATATTTCTATTCTCTGATTGTGAGTCTGTATTTTATGGCATGTGTTGCTTTTGAACGATATCTTCTGGTTTCTCATCCTATCTGGTACAAATCTCACCAGTCACTCAAACTCTCCTGTTTTATTTCTGTGATCGTCTGGTTTGTGCCTCTGATCTTTGCAGAAATAGAGCCCCCTCTTATTGTTTTTGAAAGGCTACCCCTGTGTATAGCGTGTTTAATTCCCTACATCATAATCATTCTCTGTTTTGCTGGCACGTGGCGAGGTCTTTCTCACTCAATATCACTGACTGCTCTCAAGCGCAAATTAATTTTGGGCAGTTTGTTCCTGGTGCTGTTGACTTACACATTTCTCATTCTCCCATATCTGATTATAGTATTTACTGAAGACTATATAATCTTTTTTCCTATAACAGTTTTGTTTGGATATTTCACCGCTATGCACAATTACTCCCGTATGTGAATCCACTTGCTGACTGTATGCTGTACCTGTTGATGAGGCCTGATGTTGGTGATTTAATGAAGTCTGTTCGCTGCTGTTGTAGACGTCAGAGTTCGAAACACAATCAAGACGAACACTCTGTGGTGAATCCACAAAACAGCTGCACTGCTTTAGTGTGCTGTATTTCAGCTCAAACGCCTGCATCTCATTCACTGAACACCTGCAGCTCAGTTTAACCCGCTGCTAAATGAGCTGAAGAGCACTGCACTACGTATATTTAAATGAAGGCACGGTCCATTTTTACATTGCAAACACACTTAAAGGTGCAGTAGGAGATCGCGGAAAATGCTAACTTTAGCCTGATAGCACTGAAAGCGAACGTCCCACCCTCCCTGCAATCAAGGTGCAGTAGGAGATCTTGGAAAATGCTAACTTTAGCCTGATAGCACTGAAAGCGAACGTCCCACCCTCCCTGCAATCACCGTCCAAAGCCACGCCCCCTGAACGCATATACGCTCACAGACCAGAATACCAGAGACAACATTACTACAATAGGCTACATCAGCGGTTCCCAATTCCATTTCTCACGCCCCCCACTCCCCACATTTCTTATGTATCTCTTATCACGTGCGACGTTTGTTCTATTCGACCATAAGTTCCCTGTGAAGTGGACATCACCGGATATTCCACCATGATTCCAGTTCGAAACGAGCGTATACTTTATGTTCCATTCAAAGAGCATTAAAGTGTGTGAGACGTAAAATGAAATAGTATTTATTTACAGAGGTATATTATGTCACACTTCTCTAGTAAGTTTCGTCTGTGTGCGCAGCGCAAATCCGTGAAGGAATGTTCCGAAGTGAAGTAAACAAACGGATTTCTCCCGCTCAGGGAGGAGGGAGCAATGAACACTGTGTAGGGATCATATCGATCGGATGAGTTGAATTACTGAAATAAATGAACTTTTCCACGACATTCTAATTTATTGAGATGCACCTGTATATATATATATATATATATATATATACAGGGGTGCACATACATTTTTCAGCCTGGTTCTCATATGAGAACCTGGAGATTTGGTTTTGTCCTCACACTGCATATACTGTTACCCATTAAATATAACTATTAAAAACATTAATTAATAAGACTGATAATAATATTGCACTTAATTTTTTTTATTTTTTATTTTTTACTAAATAATAAATTGTAATAATACTACTATATTTAAAAATTAAAGGGAAGTATTAAATACAAATACAATTACTTTGTAGTAAACTTAAAAATAAAATGTTAATTTACTTTTTTTAATATTTATTTTTAAATTTTCATAATTTTCGAACTTAAAATCAGCAGGCTTTTATTTTGGCGGGTTGCAAAGTAAGTATATGCGCTTCCGGGTTTGGAGCAGCCGATCGAAGAACGTCGTGAGTGAGTTTTATGGGTCTTAAAGTTCTCAAGGAAAAGATGAAAAGTGTGTATATTGAAAAAAGTTGACAAAACATTTAATAATTTATTATGTGTGAACATGTATGACTTGCTGTGTTTACAAGCTCTTTTACCCGGTGCCTCAAACTGATGCACAAATTTTAACAGGCAATCTGCAACCTCCCTGGCAGCTTTTGATTATATGACCAAGTGGCCCCAGGCTTATCCCCTCAAATCAATGATAACACAAATGTATTGGTTGCCATTGTCCGTCAATGCTAATTTACCTATCCAATCCATCCCCACAAGCTCGAATAGAAACAAAATAATATACTGCAATTTTAAGAAGTATAAATCAAGTCTTTTTGGGAATGCTCAAACTGTTCTTATTTAATTCTAATTAAATTCTAAAAAAAATAAATAAATAAATGTGTGATGGAAAGGCATACCACAATTGGAGTGCATTCATTTTGCTCCTTGACTGATGACCTGCTGGCCTGACATGGTCCACACTGTGGCACCTGTGATCAAAACAGTATAATATTGGAAATTATTGGCATTTTATCATATTGCAAAAGTAGCAATTCTGTACATGTTATTACTCAGGTGTCAATGTCCTTTGGGATGCCAGGCCAGTAAAATCTTATAGATATTGCGTTTCGTGTTTTTTTGTCCAGTGTGAGCTCTGAGGCTGCCTGCATAGAACTCCTCGAACATTTTGTTTGCCTGTTCTGCCCCACACTCAACTTTTACTTTAATCTGTTGTTTTGTGCCTTTGTGGCAAAGGTAATACAATTCACCATCTATGAAAAGAAAAATACAATAAAAATAGACAAAGTGTGTGTATATATATATATATATATATATATATAACATCCTGGCAGGTGTGTCGGAGTAGGTTGGAGACCCCTGTGCTATCCCTTAGTAAAATGAACCATGGTTTTATTGAAGTAAAACTGTAGTTATCATGTTTTTTTGGTGTATTGATTACCATTGGCAAAACCATGGTTTTACTACCATAACCATGGTTTAACCATAGTTTTAATATAGTAACTATGTTTGTTTGTTTTTCAACTGAAGTAAAACAATGGTACATTTTTGTAAGGGATACGAATGTGTGCCAGCTTTAAAACGTATTCAGTACTGTATGGTGACACCTAGTGGCATAGTGTTATGCATTTAAAAACTCAACTAATTTATACTGCTGTCGAATATAAATGCCATAAATGGAAAATTACAAAAGAGTGGGTGATTACCTCAAAATGTCTAGCCAATATCTTACTATTTATGTTTTAATATCATCTTCTGCATCCTTTTCATGTGGTGTCCCTCAGGGTTCCATTCTTGGACCGGTTATATTTTCATTATATCTACTTCCGAGGAAATATGGCATCTCGTTTCATTGCTATGCAGATGATACACAACTCTATCTCCCTTTGAAACGACATGATGCAAACTCTTTAGCACCATTGTTGGACTGTCTTGAGGAGGTTAGGCCCTGGGTGGCCTCAAAATTTAAAAAACGTACTCAAAAAGTTCAATGAAGAAAAAACAGAAGTCATGATATTTAGACCTGGTAACACCTGTGACCCCCCCAGATTTAGATTTAAGTGTTATAAAACCATATGTAAAGCCAAATGTTAAAAACCTGGGTGTTATAATGGATAGTGATTTTAAATGGGATAAACAAATTAATTCAGTAATGAAATCTAGTTTTTTCCAGTTGAGGCAATTATCCAAAGTCAAGTCTTTTTTGTCTTTTAATTATTTTGAAAGGGTCATACATGCTTTTATCTCGACCCGTCTTGACTATTGTAATGGCCTGCTTGTAGGTATCAATGAAGCCTCCCTCAAACGTTTACAGATGGTACAAAATGCTGCTGCTCGTCTGTTAACACGGACGCGCAAGCGCGAACAAATTACACCCATATTGGCATCTCTTCATTGGCTTCCTGTTCGTTTTAGAATTGATTTTAAGGTTTTAGTTTTAGTTTATAAGTCATTAAAGGGATTGGCACCAAGTTACCTTTCTGATTTAATACAGCCATATGATTCATCAAGAGCATTTAGGTCTGCTGACTGTTTACTCTTGGTTGTACCTCGTTCAAGATTAAAAAATGTTCTCTGGCAGAATGTTCTCTGATATGTAATAGGGTGAAGACCTGGGCCCGTATTCATGAAAAATCTTAGTGCTAAGAGTTGCTCCTAGTAACAAAATTCTAAGAAAATTCTTAGAAATGTGGGTGTTTCCTCTTAAAATTAAAGAAAAGATCCTAGTAAAGAAAAAAGTAATTCAGAAAGCATCTTAACCCTTAAAAGAGGTCTTAAGGTCCAAATTTGTTAGGAGTATGGGCGAGGACTTTTAAGAGGCTTAAGAGTTTCTTTAGCAGTGGAGAAAATGGACGAAACGGAGGGAGAAGAAATGTGTTGCACAATGCATGACAGTGAGTTAATAAGACGCTACACATTAGATGGTGCAGGGATCATGTTTGTGACCGATCTTATTAGAGACACGCTAACATCTCTGACACCGCGCAGAAATGCCATAGCGACAGAAATGGAAGTAATCACCACATTGACTACATTAACATATTTGGCAACTGGAAAAATGCAACTATGCAGCAGTGATGATTTGGGTGGAAACGCCAAATTTAGAATAAATATCCCTTAATTCGCACAAATAGTTTTTACGCTCGCTTGAGATGGTTTTTGACTTGTGCGAAAAAGGGTTGCTGTGAATAATGGGAGATGGAAATGCATTTTGCGAATAAATTCCTCCTATCGCATCAAAAAATCATGTGACTTTGCGCTATGGGACGGCAAAACCTGACTAACCAGCGGACCGATCTCATTCCACAGCATCTGAAATGTTGTTATGGTCATTCGGAAATACACGAGCAAAGTGTCATCAAAGTGTTTCTGTATAATTGTCTTACACGACTGCGTTCCCAAACAGCAGCATCCACCTCCGAAAGCAATGACCGCATTTATTGTGTTTCGTCTGCTCACTCTGGAGGCGCAAGTAATTTATTATATATGAAAATTATTATATTCTCCTACTTTTCTTAGAGATTTATAGTGCCGGTTTATCAGGAAGTGACGATTTTGTTCTCTTTGACTTGTTGGATGGAAACGATGCTTGTTCGCAAATATTTTATGCGACATTCCAGTTTTGCGCATAAGTTAAATTCGCAACTTTCGTTGGAAACCCGGCTTGTGTTATAGATAGCAACGGGGTCAGCTCCACCTCCTCACTAAGATAAACGTTTTTGTCTTTTCCTCACTCAGAGTTGCTCTCAGATTGGTCCTGAATCACTTTTAAGCTAAGACTCCTAGTTAGACATTTTAAAGCTAAATTAGGAGCTCTCCGAGAGGATTCTTAGAATCTTTAAGAATACGGGCCCTGATGTCTAATTTAAACAATAATTGAATAACAATTTGTTAAACATCTGATGAACTGATATGTTAAATTATAGGCAGTTAACAAGAACACACTGACAATATACACTAAAACGAGGTTTGGTTAGAAATATTCACGTTCCATGCAGTCACGCCACTGGTTTATGGCAACATCTTCGACTGGTAAGGCTGGGCCTTGCTGCAGTGGAGAAGGAGTCATGCATAACCAATCAATTACATGCCACAACTGGATGTCCTTGGGAGTTTTATGGTTGCTCTGGCCTGAACCTCAGGATGTCAGTAGATGGGGTTTGGTGGTAAGGAGAAACTTTATGGACCAGTGGAAATGCCTCTTCTTCGATGCGTTGGAGCTTTTTGGAGTTAGTTGGAGTTGGATCAATGGGCCTTAAGGTGTCTGGCAGTTATAGTAGTACTTTTTTTCTGATTTCACAGGCCATTTGTTTAGGTTAGCAAAAAAAATTTAGTCCCAAATGATATAGCAAACCACCAGCCACATATCATGTTGTTTATTACTGATCAGAGCTGATGAAACCGGAGATTTGCACTAAATAAAACCAAATAATCCACACATAAAAATGAAATCAACAGATGCAAGGAGTATTCGATGAAGCCTGTGTGCATGTTTACTCTTAACTGTAGAGATTTTCATGGAGGAAATTAACAAATATCCTGCTAATTTTTCCAACTTGGAAGCATAGCCTACTGCCATATAAAACTCCATGCAATCGCCTAAATATGATCTACTGTGAAACCTGCTCAAACACAGCTATCTGCAATGTTTTGAAATCACTTGTACCCTACCTGATCGGGAAAAAATCCAGTCTTTCACTTTGCCTGTGTCAATTTGAGTCTTGTTAAAGTTTTAAATCCCTGTCGCCAAGTTGCTCCTGTCGGTCACTGATCATGGAAAGTGAAAATTAAATCTGTCATATGGGTGGTTGGAT
The DNA here is from genome assembly GCF_001515605.1 of Sinocyclocheilus anshuiensis. Taxonomy (NCBI): domain Eukaryota; kingdom Metazoa; phylum Chordata; class Actinopteri; order Cypriniformes; family Cyprinidae; genus Sinocyclocheilus; species Sinocyclocheilus anshuiensis. Next base: position 1,013,432 of record NW_015558605.1, on the reverse strand, counting down.
TTATTCACGCACGCTAAAAATATTTATTAAAAGCTTCTTTCTTTTCAGATTCTTATTTACAGTTAGATTCATCCGCACTGGAGCCGTGCCGCCGGACAACCCACGCAAGGAAGATAATTCCGCACACAGCTGCAATTGCAGGTTTTCAAACAGAGATGGAGACAAAGAGGCAAAACTTACGGACTGCAGCTTTAAGTAGAAGCATGCAATGGTATTTTCTTCATCTCAAACAATTTATTGAAACAAAAGCTAACAACAGTGATGGGTGTGCCACAGCAAAAAAAGTAAATATCTCAATAACTTGTCATGTGTCCTTGAGCATCAATTACAGCTCGACATCAACGTCTCATGCTGTTCACAAGACGACTTATTGTCTGCTGAGGCATGGCATTTTACTCTTCTTGAAGGGCTGCCCCTCAGGTCATTGAGGTTCTGGGGTGCAGGGTTACGACAGGTGGAAAGTAACTAATTACACTTTTTTGTGTACTTCTACTTTTGAAAGTAATTTTTAAAATCTGTAATTTTACTTTTACTTAAGTATATTTTGTTTGAATTATTATATATTGTATATATACTGTACTTCGCTACATTTTAAAACACATTAGTTAGTTATTCCTTTACTACACACATACTGAAACGCTCGACATGAACAAGTGAACAATCTCTAGAACTGATTTAAATCACTTTACGAGCATTTTGATCGTTTCTTTTGAGAGAAACTATCGTCATGTCATATACACCAGAAATATAAAGGTATTGATGGCAACTCATTAAAATAAAAGTTTGGTTTAACTAAGACGTTATTGTACCTGAAATATATAACTGTTGCTCAGTAGAAAATATACGTAATACTACTACTATTACTAAAATTATTAAAACTTTATTTTTAAGTAATAATCGAACAATATTTCTTTCATGCTTTAATGTTAATAATAAATCCCCTTTGTTTACCAAAATTAAGTTTAATTTTCATGTAGTTAAAGGATGAATTAAATTAATGTTTTATGCCTTCAATTTATAACCAGAAAAATTTAAATACAAAACAGAATTTCTGAGGGGGAAAAAACTATATTTCATAGGCTAGACCAAGACTAAAAATCTAATTTAATAAATTAAGTTGTTTTTATTAGGGATGCACGATATTGGACTTTTACCAATATCCGACATGCCGATATTTTTCAACTCATTTTGGCCGATGCGATACAGATACCGATATATGTTTGGAAACAACACCGAGTCTCTCCTGTGCAGAAATTGTAAGCAAAATATTTTTAATTTTTGTTAGTTTTTAACAAGAACTTATTTGTTAGAATTAAATAAACAATAATGAAGGTTTTTTTGACAGTACATTGAAGCTATAAAAATAACTATAACTAAAATATATATATTACTATATTATCGTACTGATATCGGAATCGGCCGATAATGTTGTAAATGTAAATATCGGCATTGGATTCCAATATTAGTCCGATAATATGCACCCTAGTTTTTATGCATTCAAATAATTAGACATGCTTAAAAATGTTTGTAACAATAAAACAGAAGGTGAGAAAAATAAAACATTTCATAGGGGCCAACTTTTAATAAATTGATGTTAAATTGTATAAGTTTCATTATTTTAATTAGACAGTAGATACATTTTTGATTAATAAAATGTAATTTAACTAGTAAAAAAAAAGAGTCCAGAAAAATTAAAAAGAAGAAAATAATTAAACTTTTATTTGATTTTTATTTAATGGGGCCACACAAAACCCCGTCGAATGGTCTGAAACATTTTGATGTCTTTGTAGATGCGCTGGATCATCCTGTGCATAAATGACAAAATCACACTCGCCCAATCCTGAGATCAGCATTTGTCCTTGAACTTGCCAATAGTAAGCATGCTGTTGTTTCAGTTCCGGTGTGCCATTGTGAAATTTAAGGAAAGGACAGTCTACGTAACTTTTTACATTTGGACATTTTATCTCCAAAAGGCCAAAGACATGGTGCTCTTTAGGGTCAAAAATAATCCCATCAGGAGAAGCCCCCAGCCAAGGTGCATCGGGATGAATTAAGAATCCACAAGGGTAGTAGTTAACTTCTCGCAGGAGACAGTATTCCTCAACTGCTGCAGACTGCATTTTGATGCCTCTCTTCATGTCTGCTGTCTGGCGAGTTTCTTCGTAGACTCTTTCAGCCAGGTGTTCAGCTGAGCTCTGGCCACGCGTACATGACAAACCTCCCTAAACCAGATGATGTTACCCGTGGTTTTCTGACAGAATGCCAATCAAGGGATGTGCTCTGGTCTTTGGTGGCTTGCTCGATATTGTGAGCCATTTCCAAAGTTACTGTCAATGACCTCATGTGTAGTTGTTCATGTTTGCTATGGACAAACAAGCAGACAGATGTGTCAAGGCTGTAACCCTGTAGTGGCTAAGGTGGCGGTGGTTGTTGCTGCTGGCTGTTGGTAAGACAAAACAGTCCCAAGCCTGATCTTTAGCGAAAGCAGAATCCACCAACGAATCCTCACTGGACATCCCAATTGTGGCGACCAAAGGGGCTGTAGCACTGGCAAAGTCCTTGTAAACCTCTGCCACTTGCAGGACTGAGAGGTCAGGCAGCTCACTGGTGACACCCTTGTAAAGGAAAAGTGTTCATCAAAAGGTGTTCATAATCTGTTGTCTAATCGTTCATATTTATTATTTAAAACTATACTCACCTTTTTTTTTTAGTATGAGTTTGAAGTATTTGACATTAATTGATGTTGTGGGGTCATCATAATGCTGTCAAATGTTGCTGAAATTCTAGGAAAATATTGCTCCTTAAAAAGTGATCTCATACAGCAAGTATTTTATAAATCATGAGTTCTGAAAAGTTTATTTAAAATACTACAATGAAGAATTTAAAAGTGTCCCACCTTAATCCCTCAGCAAGTTTCCTCTCTTTGGGTCTTGCGGATTGAATTGTAATTCTATTGACAGAATCTGGCTCAACTCCCTAGAGATACCCAAGGGACATGTTAATAATAATATGATTATTACAACAATATTTTTAGAATACTGATATTCTTATTATAGTTGGTCAATTCAGCAGTCAAATATTTCTGAATAATGACCACTGTCCACAGAAATTACTGGCCGCTCATCAAGAAAAATAATGTATCCTAAAGAGCAGTGATTGTGTTTTGTATTTATTAATACTCTTTACAACTTAGTAAATAAAATTTGAACTCAAACCATGTTTATTGTATTTAAATATTAATTTACTACATTATCCATCTAATAATCCATCTATCATTATCTAAAGAGGAACAAAATCACTTTCACAGACTTTTTCATTAACTGTTCCCTCCTGGTGGAATGACCTGCCCAACTCAATCTTCAAGAATCGGCTAAAAACACATCTGATCCATCTTTATTTGACCCTCTAACTCTAGCACTCTCTATTCTAATTCTATTCTTAAAATTTTATTCTGTCCCTTTCAGACTTGCACTCTATTAATTTACTGCTTGTTTTATTGAAAGAAAAACAGGAAAAAAACACTAGCTTGCTCTATTCTTTTTCTATTCTATCTGTTTTCTTTTTATTATATAATTAAAAAAAAACTTGCTACGTGTACTGCATTAAGCTAACTGAGACCTGTTATAGCACTTGCGTATCATTGGTCTTTTGTTGATTTTGATTGCTTCCATTGTCTTTATTTGCAAGTTGCTTTGGATAAAAGTGTCTGCTAAATGACTAAATGTACAACGGGTAAAATAAGTATTGAACACGTCACCATTTTTCTCAGTAAATATATTTCTAAAGGTGCTGTTGACTTGAAATTTTCACCAGATGTCGGTAACAACCAAAGTAATCCATATATACAAAGAAAACAAAACCAATAAGTTAAGAAATTAAGTTATGTGTAATAAAGTGGGATGACACTGGGAAAAAGTTTTGAACACATGAAGAAAGGGAGGTGCAAAAAGGCATGGAAAGCCAAGACACCAGCAGAAATCTATCAGTAATTAGAAAGCAATCCTGCCCCTTGCCAGTGGAAATGAACATTAGCTGGTTCAGTCCCAACACCTACAGTACCAGGATGATGAAGATGAAACAAGGGTGGACATTCCAGCAAGACAATGATCCCAAACACAGCCAAGGAAGCTCTCAATTGGTTTCAGAGAAAGAAAATAAAGCTGCTAGAATGGCCAGCCAATCACCTGACTTGAATCCAATAGAAAATAAGAACTACAGATCAGAGTTCATAGAAGAGCCCCACAGAACCTTCAAGATTTGAAGACTCTGTTGAAGAATGGGCCAAAATCACACTGAGCAATGCATGCCACTAGTTTCTCCACACAGGAGGCGTCTTGAAGCTGTCATTACCAACAAAGGCTTTTGTACGAAGTAATAAATACATTTCAGTAGTTCAATACTTTTTCCCCGTGTCATTCCATTTTATTACACATAACTTAATTTCTGAACTTATTTGTTTTGTTTCATTTGTATGTATGGATTACTTGGGTTGTTACCGACATCTGGTGAATATTTCATGTCAACAGCACCTTTAGAAACATATTTACTGGGAAAAATGGTGACATGTTCAATATTTTACCCGCTGTAAATTTAATATATCCATATCTTACCTTTAAATGTATACATTTTTTAAATAAGAAATCTATTTAAACTCACCATTGTCCTTGGTTTGTGCCAGCTCTGCTCAGCTTCAGTACGGCTGCAAACTGGTGGAACTGCACTAAGGCCAAGCTGTGAGTAGTGTGCTGTCTGGTAGTGCAACAATGTGGTTGCACACTACTGTGCCAGCAACACAAGAACAACTGCTTTGAGAGAGTATTACAGGACGAGACTGTGAAGAAAATTAAACAATGGCAAGAATTAGCCATTAATATTATGTATAAATAGACATTATATAATATAAACATAGCCATATACTGTAATTAAAGGGGTCATATGATGCGCGCGGCGCGATGCAATGCAACGCGTAAAAAGACAGCATAAGTCATTATAATCCGTAATTATGTCCCCACTGGATGCAACAAATGCCTCGTTTATAATGGGTTTTAATGTTTTTGTCTCGTGGCTCCGGCCGGGACAAGGCTTCACAGTATGGTGAGGGGCGTAACATTTTCGTCTCACGCTTGAGGAATTCGGCCAATCACAACGCACTGGATAGCTGGCCAATCACAGCACACCTCGCTTTTTCAGACCGATGAGCTTTGTAAAAATCGACGTGCTTCAGAAAGGCGGGGCATAGAGGAGAAACAATAATGTACAGTATGTGGAAAATAATGTTTTTTTAACCTTAAACCGCATAAACACATTTCATTACACCAGATACACAAAATAATGTTCTTTTTAGCACCATCATATGACCCCTTTAATACCATCCATAAATTTTCAAACTTTACCACTTTTATGACTATGCCGGTCTTTGTACAGATGTAGAACCAACAAAAAATTGTTTAAAGCTAGAGATGCACCGATTGCAATTTTCTTGGCCGATTATGATTTCCGTTTATTGTAAGTTTGACCCGCCAATTCCGATTGTCTTTCTAAGAACTATAATTGACAGCATAACAAAAATCTATACTTTTTTTTTCAATGCAAAATGAAAATTATTTACATCATAAAAAAAATATTAAACATTACAATTTCCCCAATCTGGACTAAGTTACAAATGTTCTCTCACTTAAACAACTTTAAAAATAAAGAGCTCTGTAACTGTAAAGAGGTAGAAATAACAATCACCTTAAAAGAGGTTGATGTATATAACAAAACCGATTTCATTTCCCTCTTAAATTGTCAAGTGCACAAGTACGCGATTTGGGACGCACCTAATTAGAGACGCACCGATTGCAATTTTCTTGGCCGATTCTGATTCCCGATTTTTTTGTAAGTGTGATCTGCCGATACCGATTTTTGCCGCTTCTGGTTTTCTTTCTAAAAACTATAATTGACAGCATATACAATCTATACATTTTAATGCAAAAAAATTTATTTAGATAAAAAAATTATTGAACATTACGATTCCCCAATTTGGATAAAGTTACAGATGTTCTTTCACTTAAACAACTCTTAAAATAAAGTGCTCTGTGACTAGAAAATAAAAGGTAGAAATAACAATTACCAAAAAAGGAGTTGCTGTACTATTTAACAAAACAGATGTCATTTCGCACTGTTTCTTAAATTGTCATTTTTTCACTAACCTTATTAAATGTGTCATCTTTCACATCAAATTGTTACGTTGTTTCATTTAATTCAGTTAGAATAATAGGAAACTGCAGAGTTGTTACCATTCAAATGAAATCAGTATGAACAAACTCCATCTTTCCACTGCAGTAAACACAGAAGCTGCATCTGAAGTGGCATTATGTGTATTTACACAGACTGTTTGATGAAGCTGAGGTGTCGTAAATGCATTTACACTGAAAAATTTCTGATGCATAAATAACTGATGTAAAAGATAAATGTTTTAAATATTTTTTTAAACATACAAATAAAAAATGTTGGAAAAAATGCAATGATAGTTTTAAATATGGAACCAAACCAGTAGCTGGCAGCAAATGACTGTTTGAATGAGTGAATCATTTAGTCCTTCATTCAACAGATTCGTTCAAATGGCTGATTCATTCAGAAACGAGGCAAGTGACCGTCTTTATGAATGGGTTACTGAATCACTGACTCACTTAATTCGTTCAAAAGCGTGGATTCATTCAGTAACGAAACACCGTATGAACTGAGAAACTGTGAGAAACAGCCACGATATTGGATTTTTGCCGATATCTGATATGCCAATAATTTTCAACTCATTTTGGCTGATAGCCGATGCCGATATATAATTATTTTTAATTTTGGTTAGTTTTTAACAGGAACTTATTTGTTAGAATTAAATAAACAATAAAAAAGTTATTTTATAATGACAGTACATTGAAGATTTGAAAATAACTATAAATAATCTATATATTAATCACTAAATTTATTTATTTTTTTTTTCAGAAAGATGCAGTGGTACTGGTAACCTTAACATTTTAAGATTTAGCATTTGTAAGTGGTCTAAAGCAAAAGAGTCGTAAAAATTCTGAAAATCTTTTAGAACTCATAATTTGTTTAAAAAATATAACATATTACACATTAATGAATAAATCAGTAGGTATATATAAAATTATTTAAGTGTCATGTTTGTGATTTTTTTTTTTTACTTCACTTCAAGAATGAGCCACACTGCTAACGTGATCTAATCGCTAGCACACCCTGAGCACATGTGAGTTAATGTATTCCTCTTATCGGCAAGACATATCGGCATAATTTTTCATATCGGGCCGATGCCGATGAATTAAATAAACAATAATAAAGTTATTTTATAATGACAGTACATTGAAGATTTGAAAATAACTATAAATAATCTATATATTAATCACTAAATTTATTTATTTTTTTTTTCAGAAAGATGCAGTGGTACTGGTAACCTTAACATTTTAAGATTTAGCATTTGTAAGTGGTCTAAAGCAAAAGAGTCGTAAAAATTCTGAAAATCTTTTAGAACTCATAATTTGTTTAAAAAATATAACATATTACACATTAATGAATAAATCAGTAGGTATATATAAAATTATTTAAGTGTCATGTTTGTGATTTTTTTTTTTTACTTCACTTCAAGAATGAGCCACACTGCTAACGTGATCTAATCGCTAGCACACCCTGAGCACATGTGAGTTAATGTATTCCTCTTATCGGCAAGA
>NW_015558605.1:982567-1005377 GCF_001515605.1 Sinocyclocheilus anshuiensis | reverse complement strand
ATGCAAAACAGTGAATCTAATCACCATTCAGGCAAAAGTTTGCTTCAAGAGTGACCACACTGCTCGCTAGCACACCCTGAGCACATGTGAGCTATTCCTCTTATCGGCAAGACATATCGGCATAATTTTTCATATCGGGCCGATGCCGATATTTACATTTAAAGCCATTATCGGCCGATTCCGATATCAGTCCGATATTATTGTGCATCCTTAGTATGATTGTTTTACCCCTTTGAAGACAACTGTTATTAATGTCACAGTCAAGAGCAAAGTATTTTCCTGGAAAAGACAAAAAATAATAATGATAACAGTAGTAATAAATAAATAAATATAAAAAATACAACAACAGTTCAAGGCACACACTAATATGTTCATCTCAACTCAGTCCATGTAATGCCACAGTCCGTTCTTCAATGTCCAACTCAAACTGTCTCCTAAGAGGGAGAGAAAAGGGTCCCAAGTTTTGTAAAAACTGAAATGGTTTGTTTTTAAGGAAAAAACTCCAGGCTTCAAATGGCATAATGTCCAGTGCACTCTTAGTCCATTGCTTTGTTGGTGGTTTTTCAGAAATCCACTGCAGCGGTATGCAGCGTCTGGCAGTAAATAATAACATTTTGAGCAATTAAATCTTAGAAGAGCTCCAGGTTTTGTATGAAAGAATCCCTAAAATACAGACCAGTGGGTCAAGGTCCAGAGAGATTCCCAATATGTTATTAATTTCTTGAACAACATCCGACCAAAATGCCTTAATATGAAAACAGTCAAAAATACAATAAAAATATGTACCGTCTTCCATTTTACACTCAACACAGATCTTTGAAAATGTATTATTTCTTTACGTTGAGTCGAGTCCAAGTCATGTGACTCGAGTCCACATCCCTGACCAAGTTATTTTTTCATTAATGTGCAGCATCTTATTTGACCAAAAAAAAAAAACAAATTCCAATGTCTTGTTGTTAATTGATTTTTATTTGATTTGATATTTTAAAAGACTGATTAAATTGTTTAAGTTTTATTACATTATTTCATTAGACACCATTGTTATGATACATTTGCATTGAACCATAAAACACAGAATCCAGAAAACAGAATTTACGGGAAAAAATTTGTCACGTTTTGCTACAAGCTGCTCAAGGATGGCAATATTTAATGTTTCCAACAACCTATTTAGAGCCATTTAGCCACTTGAGACTTGATTTGCCCATCAGGAAATTAACTGGATTGTCGTTTGCTAACTCATCAGGCTATTGAAAAAACTTTAATGCCCAGCCCAACACATAACACATCATACCAGCACATATAAGCCCACGACCATCTGTAATCTAACAGGACGTGTAATAAAATAAAATACTGCTGAGTAACTTCTACAATCAAAACCTGCTCAATTCTATTTATAGCTCATTATTTGTGTGGTGAAGTGTTTTTAACCAATAAATAAATAGCCAAATTCCGTGTTGGGTATTTTACTTTTAAGTCTAGTTTATTTGTCAGGATTTAGAAGCATTGTTTTAAATACTGTGTGTTTCACAACCTGTCACAAGTTTAAAAAGAACCTACTTTTATTTCTTACAAAAAACAATAACAACAACATAGGAACCACTTAATAATTTAACAAATTTGATTTACAATTTTGAATGATAAACTATAATAATGAATTATTATGCATTATATATTATAAAGCTGAACCGATCATTAGAGCTGCAGCGCTGGTTAAGTGTATCGTTAAAAACCACTTGACTGAAGAACCTGGAAGCACTGCACTCATTTGTGAAATCATGACCGATTCAGTGCCAGTCACGGCAAATAATATCGGGCCACACTGAGACCGGAAAATGTGTTTGAAGAAGAATTTGCTTTTCAAACATCGCAAAGCTATATGTAATTATTTACTATTTTAGAAATGGCCACAGTGGTGCTTTAGAGGTCTATGGTCTCAAGAAAATGAGCCATTGTTTCTGTCTCTGGGTGGTGTTTCCTATCTAGTCCAGGGTTCTTCCGCCGACTGGATGTTGTGTGTCCGTCGAGGAACACAAAGCAGGAGTATTCTTGACCCTGTCTCTGTTTCATCATCTAATCATGTTATTTAGAAAAGGACCAGAACGTTAAAATGCCCTCCAGTCAGTTCAGTACTGTTCAATAGCTGCTTCGTTTTCTGATCATAATTCAGAATTGAACAATACGTCAGTACTTGACCTCTAACGAGAATGATTGCAAATGTAGTTTAGTTCCGCTACCTTACGTCTGACCCAGATGACAGAAGGAATCCCACGCCTGCCTTCATCCTAGAGCTGATTTTCAAACCATTCGTGCTGTAAGATCTGCTCTAACGTGGGCCGCTTCGCTGGACTGCGGTCCAGACACTGGTAGATCAGATCACAGCATGCTGTAAAAGTTTGGAGGAGAGAGATGGTTAGTCAAGACCGCGTAACACACCAGAGCTGACGTGTGGAAACACCTTCTGAATTATCTGATAAAAGCTAGAATGAGAGGTTAGTGTTTATCAGTGTCTGTTTTCTCACCGCTGGATACGTCAGCTTTCCAAGTGTAGGGACAGGCTTCCAATATTTCCTTGACACTGGAAAAGGGCAGCTGTTTGTTCACCATCATATACAGCGTCACACCTAGAGCCCAGGCGTTTGTTGGGACGGCGTAGTATTTGGGTTTGGAGAAGACCTCTGGTGGGCAGAACTGGAATGCTCCTGTAAGCAAGACATTGTACGGTTAATATTTTTCAGAAAACAAAATAAATCACAATGCAATAGAAAAAGCCAGCTCGCCTATATATTTCAAGCAGTCATAGCCAGCGCTGTCCAGCAGGTGACCGGAGCCGAAGTCAATCAGCTTCAGCTCCAGAGTGTCGGTGTTCACCAGGACGTTGTCAGCATGGACGTCATTATGAAACACGCCGTGGTCTATGCAGTGCTGCACCGCCAGGACTAACTGGAGCATGAAGCCGCACGCGACCGGTTCACTCAGTCCTGACGAATCCTTGATGAACTCTCGCAAGGACACGCACGGTTGAGGGAACTCCAGAACGAGCGAGAAGATCAGGGGCCGATCGAACCACTCGTACATTTCTATGATGTAGGGGCACACTGGAGGACGTCTCAACATCAGCATCAGCGCCACTTCTGTAGCCAGACGTCTGGAACAACCAGGCTAGAGAAAAGCACAAGACCACCAAAGGTTAGATAAAGGCAGAGCACCTTTAAACAACTAAACACGTGTTCTTTACTCTTTGCCAACTCACAATTTGAAGAGAACAGCAGTTGTTCCATTTCCGCATTCTTTTGATGGCAACCTGCAGAAAAAGAGAAAAAAATACACATTCATTTTTCTTACATTCTCCAATCTGTCGTTTATTTTAAACACACGTTTAGATCAAGTGGACATGGATCTCTACATAAGGAGCCAAATGTTCAGTAAAAGCATGTTACCTGTCGGCCGTCGGATTTTCGGATTGCCTTGAACACCTTGCCGTAGCTTCCCGTTCCCATCAACTCTTGCACTGTGTATAATTTGTACAACGATTCTGAAAAACACAAGAGGTTGCAGAATAGGTTTAGTTATCTTATATTAAATCACACGTCTGATATAATAGCACTGCTGTCTGTGCCAAAAACAGACTAAATAAAATCCATGTGATAAATAAGGTTTAAAAAAAAAAACAAATGTGTTATTTATATTTGTTAAACGAGCAAAGGTTTATAGTTGTGTTAAAGTAGGTGATATGAGAATCACAAAGTAATAACACTTCAAAGATAATAAAGTAAGGGTGCAGCTGACGGCAGACTCACTGGTAGTTGGCCTCCAGTCGGGAAGATCTGGGGCAGATGCCGGATCGGTGTCAGGCACGTTCTGGAGCCCAGAGGGACCCGGGACAGACGCCGGCTCGGGATCGGACTGCTGTGGAGAACCAGACTCCACTCTTCTGCGTCTGCAGCGGAGGAACGGCTTCTTTACGGCCTTCCAGGCTCTCTTGAAGAACGCATGGATCCTGCTCCTCCTGTTGCCTCGAGTAGGAGTTTCTTCATTGAAGAGAAATATTAGAAACATGTGCGACCACAGATTAAACAGAAATGATTGTTGAAGATGTCTGTGTGGCGCATGTTTACTTAGAAAAACAATGAAAAAGTAGCGCAGTGGATTTCAAAAACTCTTTCTGTGTGAACGACCCCTTACAACTGCAACAACCATTAATAATAATTATTATGCAAGTATTTCCCGACTATATAATGTGTGTTATTTGATAATGAGATAAAAGGGTTTATTGGTTTATGTTAATAATCGGACCTGTTGGGCTTTTCTCAGCAGAAGGCTGTGCACTCACTGCTTCTGCTTCTGCTGCTGAAGCCCTTGTGGACTCGACAGGCTGCTGGGAGTCAGCTGGCAGTGAATCGATCAACTCTTCGTCGATCCACTCACAGAAGCCGCTGCAGAAGCTGATGTTATCCAGCCACACAGCCGCTTCTGTCTCGTTAGACACGGACTCAGATGCTGGGCACATCGTGATGCTGAGAGTGGACGAACTCGACTAGACCTTTAGTCTGTACACTGTGTGTTTGTGTCTGCAGACTTGCGTATGTAGAGCTTCTCTAGCGCTCTGCAAACTCACTCAGGTGACAATCTTGACGAACGCTCAGATTCTCACTATCACTAACTGAAGGCAGTCTGCGAGCGCGAGCTTACAAGGGACTGCCGAGTGACGTCATCGCGATGCACGAACGTTCCAAAATGGAACGCAACAGAGCGCGAGTCTCCAGCGCATTTTTTAAAAACCTGAGTTTCATTTTTAACACCATAACAGTCTTCCAACTCAAACGCCCTAAACTTATGCTTGTTTATTTAAAGCCAGGATGTAACAGTGCGTGTCTGTCTCGCCTTCAGTTGGTCCAAAATGCTGCGGCCAGATTTTTAACAAAAACTAGGAAGAGGGAAAATATCACTCCTGTTTTGGTTGGTTTGCATTGGCTTCCCATTGAATATAGAATCCAGTTTAAGGTATTACTATTTGTTTACAAGTCCCTCACAGGCTTGGCACCAAACTATTTATCTGATCTTCTCCCCCATTATCAGACCAACAGGCCATTAAGGTCATCAAACACTTTGCTGTTGTCTGTTCCTAAGACACGTTTAAAACTTAAGGGGGATCGGGCATTCTCGGTGGCAGCACCTCAGTTGTGGAATAACTTGCCTCTTTACCTGCGATCGGCCACTTCTCTTCAGGTTTTTAAATCTTTAGTAAAGACATAACTTTTTAAAAAGGTTTATGGGCTGGAGTAACTGCTGTATATAGTTTTATTGTGTGTATATTTAGTGTTGTGTATTATTTCTGTCACCTTTTTATTGTAAATTTGATATGGTTATTGGCTTAATTCTACTTCTCTGTGCAGCACTTTGGTCGGCTCTGTCATTTTTAAATGTGCTATATAAATAAATTAAAATGAAACTGAAACTGAAAGTCAATGCAAAGACACGAATAGAGGCGAATTCGCGCCAGGCGACGCGAATGAAGCGAAATGCGCGACGCGTTTGCCGCGAACGCGAGATATTCGCCTCAATCGCGTCTTTTGCGCAAGTTCAACAATTTCAACTACAGCGGAAAATTCGCCTGACGCGTTCTCGCGCAAGCCAATCAGCAAAGAGCATTTTTTTTAAATCAGAAAATGGAGGAGCACGTTGTATCTGTTTGCCGGCACCCCGAAATATATGAACTTCATATTCTTATAGAGACCAGACAAAAAAGGAGATCGCTTGGAAAAAAATAAGCGAGGAAGTCAGACTACCTGGTAAGTAATGAAAATATATGCGTTTGTAACTTTATTCTAGTTGTGAGGTTTACATTACTATGAACTGGTTAGCCCTGACAATAGCCAAAGTTAGCACAACCTGGCATTAACAGGGATATTTGTCTGGTTTACTAGTAGCGATTTGTGTTTACGTGTGTTTCTTGTCAGACGAGACAATACGTAGAAAGTGGAAGGGCCTCAGGGACACATATGTCAGGGAGAAAAAGGAGACGGTGCTGCTGCTGACTCATAGAAGTATGTTCATGACAAAAGTTGTAATGTATTTTTTTCAGCGATTGCCACTCCAACAAAAAGAATTCGCCAAATTTCAAATACATAAACTGATATATGAATCGAGCACTGTGACACTGAATTTGGAGCCAGCAGAAGGGTGGTAATCATTGCAAGGAAGGAAGCAGGCTTTGTTTTTATTTATTTACTTTTTTATTTGTAGCTGAATACAGTTCATACACTTTAATGGATTATATATGTTTAGTTATTGTTGTTGCAATTTAAAAATATGTTCACAAATCAGTTTTCAGTACTTTGGTTCATTAAGGATGAAGTGGGTTTTTTTGTAGCTTTTTTACTAAAGTATAAAGGAAACAAAATGTGCCTTGTACATGTCATGACTCAAAACAGATAGTCAGGAATGTGGCTGAAGAACAGTTTAGGGTATGCTTGTGCACTAGACAGCATCTTGCCATGAGACCGTTCCCTCTGCAGAGAAGTAGGATGTGAAGGCCTCCCTGACCCTGATGGCCTCTCTAGCGGAGTTGTTAGCAGCAAGTCTTCCCAGACCTGGCAGTGGCTCCACCTCACCAGCTGGGATGTTCATCCTCACTGCAGGTGTCTGGGTTGTCCTCCGCAGGAAGTTATGGAGAGCACAGGTGGCTTTAACACACATCTCTGCAACATCAGGGTGAACCTCAATGGCACGCCTGTACATCCTCCACTGGGACGAAAGGATCCCAAAGGCATTTTCAACAACCAGCCGAGCCAGGACAGACGGTAGTTAAAGATGCCATGCTCTCTTGGAAGGATGCGCCCGGGGAATGGTCTCATGAGGTTTCTCCGTAGTGGAAAAGCCTCACCAGCAACAAACACATGTGGCTGGGGTCCTCGGTGGTCAGCTCCAGGTAGTGGCAGGTCAGCAGGGAGTTGGAGGGTGCCTGATCGAAGTGCTTGACCAAAAGCTGAGTTAGCAAGAATCCCACCATCGCTGGTCCTCCCATAGCCCCCGACATCAGAAACAATACTGGGCATCCACAACTGCCAAGAGAACCAAGGAGAAAGTTGCCTTGTAGTTGTAAAACTGGGATCCTGAGTTAGGAGGCGCTTTCAGGACAACATGTTTCCCATCAACAGCTCCACAGCAAAGAGGAAAATTCCACCTCTCCTCAAACTTCACTGCAATTGACCTCCACTCCTCTGTGGTGGGCACCGGCATGAACTCTTCCACGAGGCAGTCCCAAATTGCAGTGGCAACATCAGGGACAATCTTGGTGACTGTGGAGACCCCAACACAGAAGCTGTTCGCGATTGTCCTGAAGGAGTCACCTGTGGCAAGGTATCTGGAGCATAGAAAACAATTACAATCAGCTGTAGTGTGGTATTTGTATTTTATTAACATGGCTACAAAGAGGCTACAAAAAAAATTCTGCCAAATAATGTCAAGTGTATATACAGTAGTAAAATGTAATGCACATTAATGCAGGATTAATATTCAACCTAAAACATATAATACACTGATATTTTAGGAGAATGTATACTTTGTTACTTTAAGTAAATATTGCTGACATTACACATATTGTATACTTTACTCGGCAGGGTTTTGAATATAGTATTTATTTCCATTTTAAATGGCATATTGATCAGCTACAGTGCTGATCGATCCAAACTCCATAGCTCACAGTTTTTTTGACCACTTCATTATTTTGGCTTGATGTTTCATTTGTTGTAAATATGACCTGAATTTAAGGCAAAACTTTTGCGTTTAATAAACGAAATTAAATACTGAAATGAAGTGCAAAATAACCGCTGTGAAACTGCCCCTCGCCTGAGACAGATGGACAGGCGCTCCGCAGCTGAGACGGATCGCCTGTAGTTGGTGTCCATCCGAGAAATCCTGGCAGCGACCCTAGCTAGCAGGTTATCAAACTGGGCACCCGTCATCCTGAAGTAGCGCTGGAAGCCGCTTTCATCCAGGCGCAGTTCCTGGAGAAGATGGTGAAATTCACCGAGTTGTGTGCGCCTCTGTATGGTGCTGTGAACCCAGACACGTGTGCGTTTGGCTTTCAGGCGTTTTTGGGACTTCCACAACAGGTACAAAGCAGCGGTCATATTTATCCTCACCATGGTTGGTTACTCGTGGGATGTTTTTTGCCTCACTCGTGCGAATAAAAACATTTAGAGTAATCTAGAGCGAGTGACGCGATGCGCATATTCGCTTCGCGTCTGGTGTGAACACACCGTAAGAGATTCATATGAATTGTGTGTTTATGAGGTGCGTAGTCAAGTCGTCGGACATCTGCAGTCATAACAAAATGTGTAACGGTTGTCTTGCAGAAACAAACGGGGTAAATGATGTGTTGTGTGTGCGTTTCGTATAATAACGTTAACAATTGCCAGCCGCATATGTTTTGTCAGATCTGTTGAAACCAGAGATTCACATCGGAGTTCATTCAACATGCTTCAGTTTTTGAAATAAAACCAAACAATCCACACATACGATGAATTCAGATGGGATTTGTGTGTATTACGACTTGCAGTGACACAATGCAGAATCTCAATCAAGTTTTTTAATTGGTTAAAGTTAATGGAGAACATCTCGTGTTTTTCCGTGGATGCTCGGCCATTTCCGCGAGCCGCCTGTGTGACGTCACAGCGCAGTGAAAAGCATCGAGCAAGAAGCGAAGTGAGTGAGAGCGATAAACGCTTCAGCAGACACTCAGTTCACACAGAGAACCACATTTATAACATGCTCGATCCTGATGTCTGAGAGAGGAGGATAGTCTGCAGGTGATCAGCTTCACATCTGCAGAGCTGACAGATAAAGCCTGTCCAGACAACAACAGCAGGTTCAGTTAGCTCAGACAATCACGGCCTGTCCTACAGACAGCATGGAGACCAGCCCAACCGCTGAGAGTGAAGTTAAAAACATAAATTCATGCATTTATTATGCAGAAAGTGTTGTCATGTGACTTTTATCTAGCCCTGTAATCTTTGTAGTGTTCTTGGCTCAGTGTTTGATTGAACCTTGTCCTCATTTTGAACAGAGCTCTCAGCATTTCAGGAATATCAACTTAAAAGCAACAACTGCACATCGACAGTTTTTTCTTTTCTTTAATAAATTCATCAAATAAAAGCCAGAGTTATTTTTAGGAATTGATTTGTATTTTATTCTGGTCTGTCACTAACGATTATTTTGGTAGTCGTTGACTATTCTGATCATTAATTTTAATTTTTCTTTATTTTTAAATTTTTTTTGGTGGTAATACAAATAGACCTAAGCGAACAATAGACTATAAAATGACTTAAAATACATATAAAATAGTAATGAGGCAATAACTGGTTAAAATATAATATAAAAAACAAGTAATCATATGGTTTTATTGAACAAATCAGTTAAAATACATGATGTAATAAATGTACATTATGCATTATAACAAATGACTGCAAATGTCCACTTAATCATTTAATATTTGGCCATTTCTTTATGATAGAAATGCTAGTCATTTCTTGAACAAGAACATGTGGACATCGAAATGAAAGTTCAAACCCTCGCTCTGAGTTTGCATGTTTTGAAGTCGCTGTGAACAGTTAGCATATTCAGAAAGATATTTTGCTGTATTGTCCTGTTGGCGTAGGTTTATAAATGATTTATGTTATAAATATGATGGTGCCCACCGTTTCCAGATGAACGTTATAAGCAGCTCAGACTCACAGCAAAAGCAGAGATGGAGTTTGAGACGGGTGTAAATGAGAAGTTTGTGTGGAGCAGCATTTACTCTGAATGGAGATGCACATAACCTACATGCATATAAATGATATTAAACCAGCATATAGTTATTTAATTGAACGATGATGTCTCGTAAGTATCGCGATGTCGATGTCAACAGTCAGGTAACAGATGATTATCGACAAAATGACAAATGATAAACCTAGTAAGTTGCAATAAATATTTTACATAGCCCCATAGTCGCCATACAGGTCTTTTTGCATGCAAGAATTAAATAACTTAAATAGAGGGTTGGGAATCGAAAAACTTATACCAGAAAGGAAAAAAAATATTTAAAAAAACTTAACGTTTTTGCTCAGAATTAGTTTTTAATCCCTGCATGATTTTAGTCATACATGATAAATATCAAATACGTTAGGGTAGATTAGGGGAAAACGCCCCCCCTACTGTTTTCCCCAAAATAACCACAAGATCAAGTCAAGATATATTTTTATTGTAACTATGGACTACGTTGATGAGTGATGTAGAAGTTTTCACGCTGAAGCTTACACTGGTGACGTACCGAAGAGAAAACGATTTCACAGTAAATGATCTAATTTTCAGCAGTAAGAAAAAAAAAGGCTTTTAAAGCTTGTTGTTTTGTAGAACATCACAGTTATATATGATATGAGAACAACCTGTAGATAGGGAGTACGTTTTATTTAATAAAAATATAATTATATTTTCAGAATGACATATTTTTTTTCTCAAACATAGTCTGTGGGTTAAAACGCCCCCCACTGGGCAATGAGAAATCACTGTAGTTACTCTGTTCTGAACATCAAATCCTTAATTTTTCCATCAAATGTATTCTGCCTAGCTGGTTGAATCAAAATATTTGGACTTTATACTTTAAATTACCTCAAGTTAGCATCAGGTAACAATTTTTTTCAAATAGGCTATTATAATTTTAATCCATAATTATTGATTATATTCTTTTTTTTATTTTAAGCTAAAACTGCATGTACTCTGATTTTGCTGTAAATGTTTAAAGCAAATTGCTTTGTTTGACTGGGGGGTATTTTACCCCACCCATGGGGGCTAAAATCTTTCCCCCTTTCTCAAATCGAGCCGATCTCAGATGCCTGTCTGTGTGACGTCACAAAAACAGGCCCCACCCACAATAGTTTGATTTGGATTACGTTTGTTTCTGAAGGGAATGCGTCTCCCGATCTACATAAATGCGTCTATGTTCGCGCGAATCATTCGTGATCCAGCTTCATCTACAGAAGAAGTGGGTATAATGTTTTGTAACGAATCTTTGCAAATCGCCTTTCCTAATAATGTGCTAATTAGCAAGTTTCACGATGAATGCGGCTAAAGTAAACAGTCCCTCAGAGAGCGGCTCGGAAGAGAGGGGCGGGGTCAGGAGAGCTCATTAACATTTAAAGGAAAATGATACAAAACGGCTTGCTCTGAAAAGAGCTGTTTTTGACGGGGTAAAAGAGGTGTTTTTTACACTACATTGAGAAATTTTAACCAACCTATGTTACAGACTTTTCATTAAGACTTTAAAGAATCATATCAACTTGTGGAAAATGGGCAAACAATGACCCCTTTAAATGGTTTTAGTATTTCTTGCAGCAGAGTAGTCAAATTTCATCTGTAGTCAGAGATTCTTTGAATAGCTTACTCATCATTCTTCTTTATTTTCACATGCTCAAACAAGCTAAACTCAGAGACAAGACAATTAGTGAGTTAATACTGGTAGTAGCACTGCTTTAAGTAAACTAGACGTTTTTGTTCCGCTTGGAACCTTAAAAAAAATCAGTAGTGGTTTTAAACCTCGGTTTTATCTTCACTAGTATATTCTATATTAAATAATTTGACTATGAATAGTAACTACATTATCATTTGCCTTATCTGGCTTGATAAATGAAAGTCCAAATTAATTATTGTTATATATCAGGCAAATTAAAGATGGATGCTAGGCTGTATTTTAAAAGAACTATGGTTTTAATGTCTTTATTAAGAAATGACATGCTCTGACATGCTGCATGTAGCTTTATTTGATTTTAACCCAAATACTGAGACGGTGTCTGAGTCAGCTAAAATATATACTTCTCTGTGCTATGGCTCTTAAAAGAGCATTTGTAGTGTATTTAGCTGCTGTTGACACACTAGCAAAAGAGAGAAGAATAAAATATGAAAATGAGTGAGTTGTGAATGAAAATGTGCTCATTGTTATCAATGATTACTGACTAAACAGTATGTTATGAAGATAAGCAAATCACAGATGCAGGATTTAAAATGATCTAAATCCAGATACTCAGGATGTGTCTGATAGTTAGTCCGAATTTACACTCACAAAGCCAAAGACGCTTGGCGCTGTGACTCTTAAAAGAGCGTTTACGGTGTATTTAGCAGCTATTGACAAAAACAGAGGAGAAGATGAAAAAGCATCAATGAATATGAGTCAGATATTGCATATGCCTGTACAAATTAAAATGTATTGATTTTTCATCAACGATTATCGACTAATCGGTATGCTATGAACATGGCAAAACAAAGATGCAGGATGACTGCTGGACTGATAACTACGGAAGAGGATTAGGGCCACGCAATAATAAAAAAATAAAACCATTTTGAAATTAAAAGTAATTATCATACGAGATTAGACTTGGTAAATTTCGAGAAAAGTGTCTAAATAAAATGTTGAGATTAAACTCAGAGAATAAAGTCGTTATGTTTAGAGAAAATAACTCACTTTTCTTCCTTTACTCATCACATAGGAAAAGTTTAAATCAACTGCCTAACGAACGTTTAATAATAATTGTCAGGTTTTCTTTTTTTTTTGGGCTTTTCTGATGACAGGGCAAAACACGCTGTTTGCTTGCCATTGTTTGTTTACGCTCATATCACCTTCTGTCTTGTTCCGCACTATCGATGACAGAACGCACGTCGTTAATGACAGCATGCGATGAATGCTCGGGTAGCATTGTATAGTCTGACATGTTTTCTGTTCATGACACGACAAGATTTTATGAGTCAAAATCGCATAATCTAACACAGTAACTGTTGTACCCGACAAAAAAAAAAATTGAAGTCTGAGCGGGTCTTTACTATAGGTGAATTTTTGCCAATACCTCCCATCCTGTACGTACAGTACACAGATATTTTATATTACAACCTTTGTAACATGAAAAAAAACTCTTGGGGACTTGCAGTCATTTTTTAATAATTGTGTACTGTACATACAATAAGGGAGGTATTGGCAAAATCTCACCTGCAGTAAGTCGTCTTGTATCTAGCAATGTTACTAAATCCTTTGGAACATGGAAAAAAAAACCTTTCTGGACTTTCAGTAACTTTATGAAAATAATTGTGTACTGTACATATATGAAGGGAGGTATTGCAAATCTCACCTGTAGTAAGTCAACCTGGACACTAGGAACATACTACAACCTCTAGGAACACGGGGGAAAAACACCTTATGCGTTTTTCACGTTACGTGTCGTTGGAGAATCCTGGAGTGTGACGTATGAGGAGAACCCCAGTATTAAGGAAAATAAGCAACCAAAAACAATATATGTCTTCCTCTGATATAATATTCGTTTTTTTTTTTACAGCGTCGGTTATGATCTCCTTACATGCAGGCTAAACGAGTAACAGTGAAGATGTTGAATTAAACGTAGAAACACAATCAGCTTTTCCGCGTATACATACTGGCCCTGATTATCATAACTTGCTCCATTCCAGCAAATCAGTTTTTATGAATGAATGAATGACTTGCGCTACCGGTTGTTTTGGTCTTCCTGAACAGCCGCTTGCGCCACCTGCTGGTGAGCGACTGACAGCAGCTGGAGATCATGCATCGGTGCTCTACTGCTATTCCTGCAGCTCCCGGATGTGCAATGCCCAATTTCTGAATCATTTAATTTTTAATCATGAAAATGTGTGTGAAATGTTTTGAATTGAAATATTTACAGCTTAAATATACAACTATGTTGAATTTCAGCCCCTAAATACAAGGCATTAAAATGCAAGCACTGTTAATGCAATGCATTATCATTTTCAGTTAGTGCAATTCAACGTGCTTTTTTGTTTCAAAGACATTTGTCATTCTTTTTCTTCCATGCCAAAAAATTTAATCATTAATTCATAAATTACATGTGATTTTGTTTAGCTGTCTAATGTTTTTTCTTCAGAATCATGAGAGAACCACAACTTCCATTGGGGAAAAAAAAAAAAGAATAAGAAAATACTAAATTTATCCAGAATCACGCAGCTATATTTTGCACACAAACAGCTCTTAAGGAGTCCAGTTTTTATGTAGCCTGTTGAATTTTTGTTCATGGTATTCAACTGCAACTAAATGGTTTTGACATCATTTTTTATTCCCATTGGAGTCCGAAGCTGGTAAGAAATCGATAAGCAGAATCGGAATTGATCAAATTCAAACAATACCCAACACTAGTCTTAAAGGGACTTTGAGAAAACACTGCATCAATGTGAAAACATTATTAATAATTGTAAAAAGAATATATATTATCTAATGTTTTCTTGACCAACGTGCATGTGAAATAAAACAAGGTTTTCTCTAGCAGATCTGCTCCATTAAACCGGGCTCACTACAAGACTTTTAAACCGATTTATGCTCAATTTTACCCTCCTAAGAATCAGAGAAATCTTGTCGAGGACCTCCATCGCTTCCAATGTTCGCCACGGATTATCTGGTGATGCGAGGCGTTTACAGATCGAATCTTGCACCTCCCGGTGCGCCCCAATCATATCAAACATGTTTGATATTATATTTTTATGATGATCACAGTTATGATTACATCAGTACTTTCACAATAGCCAATAAGAAACAAGTCTATGGGAAGACAGAAGTGACGGACATTTTGAAATGGTGACCGCGAAACCTGCAGCTTGCATCCGTTGGACTTCGGTGATGGACGAGCAACTTGTTGAAATGTGGCAACAACATGACTGCCTAAGATCCCAATTCATCAATATAAAACGTCCACAAGCAGAGTTGGCTATTGAGTAGCTTGGAGTTTCTGAAGAAACATGTTGGCCAACGCCCCTCTGAGACCAGTGTAAGCATGCAATATCATGGACAGACATGACTGATATTGTGTCTTCAATAAATACTGTAGATGGCTTCATCATGCATCCACCTTTTTCCTTCACCCCATGATGTTTTGTGTGAATTATGGAGGTAAACTGTAAATAATCAGTCATGTGTTTTAAAAATGGGGTACAATGAGATCACATTATTCTCCTCACAGTTCAACCATTGAATATTAGAAGAAAATTAATTAGAATTAAGAAATTACTTTCAGCAGACCTTTCCACGGCAATATAATAGAGGTGTTAAATATTACTGGAATACAGAGAAAATAATCTGGAGAAACAGAACACCGTGAACTCTTGACGTAAGAGTCCCAATCCCATAGACCCTCCATGTTAAAATGCCTAACTTTACAGCAGAAAAAAACGTTTACAGCCTGGTTCAAAAAATAATTTTGGTCTATATAGCTAATTTTGCCCTTCATGACAACTGTGAGGGGGGTGAATTTTTTTATAACTCATCTGTTTAAATTATATTAAGCCTTAAATTATGCATAATTAAGGGCGTGGCCACTTGAGTGACAGGTGGATTGCCGTTGCTGTCTCTATCAGCCGCTGAACTTGACATCTCTGCCGTGTTTCTGCTTTTGTTTTATTCAGTCTATGGGTTATTTTCGTGATTATTTCTTAAAATGATCAAATAAAATGTCTTGTGCGGTTAATTGTACTAACAGACCATCCAAGTCTGGGATCCATTTTTTCCGGTGAGTGATATTGTAATGTAATTTTATTTATTTATTCTTTATAATTTTATTCAAAACTCGACTACATTCCAGAATCCGACAGACTGTGATTAGCTGTAACGTTAGGCCTGTAATTAAACAACTATAACGATAACGATACAGAGGAATAATATCGTTGTGATCACTTTCAAAACGATTTTTTTCCAGCTGATGAACGATAAAACACTGACAGCCAATCAGAATCCATCCTGCTGTAACGAGCTCAAGAATTTAAAGCGGCAGACGCATGTGCGCTTAGAATACGATATCGTTCGCTGGTGTGGACGCTAATATCGTTATCTTTATAGTTATATTTTTAGTTATCGTTCTTGGTGTGAACGGGGCTTTAAAGTGGCTTAATGAATTAAAACCGATTAAAATTGTTTTTAAAATACGAAACTCAGTGAGAACATGATTAATAAATTGTACTATGTACAGACAAGCACTGTTTTAATGCATTAAGCCATGTAAGCGTTTTCCTTATAAAAACGCTAAACGCGCGTTGCGTTCTTATCCTGGACTCATCTGCTTGTCTGTACATACTGTAAGTATGATTTGTTAATAACGTGTTTTCTGAGTTTGGTCTTTGAAAAACACTGTCTTAATGCATTAAGCCAAATTAAGTGTTTTAAAATGTCCCGAACAGAATGAGGACTGTGAAAAAGTAGTCTGTGAAAGAGGTAACTATGTATTTGTCTGTGTAAAGTTTTCCTCTAGGTGATCCAGACCCTCTCAGACTAGTGGATGCTCAACGTGAAACGACAGAATTGGACTCCTAAAAAGGCTTCTCGTCTGTGCAGTGAACACTTTGAGAGTCATCACTTCACCACTGACTCCAGGGTACAAAGGCCTTGTTTTATACCTTACAAAGTCAAATAACTTAGTTTAAATTGGTGAAGTATTGACTATCATACATGGACTATTGTTAACATTGTTCTAAATTGACTTCATAAAACCTTTTCTTCTATTCCAGCTCTATCTTACAAAACAAGCAACACTCTTTATTAATTCATACAATAAGGGAAGAACGAATACCAGGTATATTCTTATCAAGTAAAGTGGTTTTATTGAAAGCTTAACAAAGCCAATAAAATAAATAAACCAAGATCAGTAAACAGGAAACCAACTTAAATAACCAAATCATCAGGAGAAGGCAATGCTAAAGAGACAGAGAGAAAGAGGAAGGGGATTAAACATAACACCAGCTTGGTGCATACACAATAGAAATTACGTCACAGGACATAACACAATGAAACAAAAGGAAGAAAGACGGAAGAGCAGAGGTGGTAACAGTGTTATGGCTACAGGAGTTACTTAACAATGAACATAAACTCAACATTAGCCATGATAGTCAGGGCTATATTTAGACATAACCAAATGGGCCCTAAAGGCCAAAATCAAAAGCAGTGACACTGCCAACTGTAAGCAGTTCACTGCATTTGGATGTGGTCTTTAAGGCAGTTAGCTACAGTACTTAAAAACATATAATTTCCCCTAGGTGTGAAATAAACTCCATCTTTCAAAAATAGCCCAGGACTGTCATACCTAATGTGAGGGTGCTCAATCATGGCACCATTTAAGCTACGAACAAATGTAGCCATAACACTGTTGACAAACTTGCGGGCCTTGTCCAGTTTCACCGGATTGGCACCAGCCTTCCACCGGCACCTCTGGGTCACAGCTGAAAACATGATCTTCATGCCAGGGTGCCGGAGTTTAAGCTGGTGCAGGTCCTCCATGACATTCACCAGCTGGACGCTGCTGACCTCCCCCATATCATTGCCTCCACAGTGGATGACGAGGACATCCGGTGCTGCTCTTCGTCGCAGGGAGTGGTAGAAGAAGCGGAGAAGTCCTTTCCACCGCAGTCCACCCAAGCCAAACCAACAGACCCGGACACCTGGCAGACTGAGGTTGCCTCCCATGGTCTGGGCAGCTCTCTGGGCACCACGTCTGACATAGCTGTCACCAATGATCCACAATGTGTCTATGGAAGGAAAATAAATGTGTTTAATAAATGCTAGAGGTAATGAAAAATAAGAAGTTGCTATCAAAGGTAGCTCAATTTTTTTTATGTGGACAATACTGTCACATGTGGGAGAAAATAGAACAAGGGAGCAACACCTCAAAATGTAGATGACGGTCTTAATTTTTTGGGTGACCAAAAATGTCACATTCTACTCGAATGTCAAGTAGCCAAGACTAGTACTTACAGTTTAAGTGGTGTGCATGTGTCGCGGGTGGCCATGACGAGGAATCAATCACTGAAAGAAATGAACATCTTGTAAAAAATGCACAAGGTTTTATATGATGGTTAGGTTTTGGTGTACGGTCAGTGTAGGGGGATAGAATATACAGTTTGACAGTGGTGCCTGGAGAAGAGAATAATTATTATTTTACAACTCTGCGCGCCTCCCCTGACATGCTCTCGTGAATGAACAGGCAGCATCTCTATCACGGGCACGAGCACGGGCGCAGTCATCATCAAACATATTTCAAAGGAAGCCGGCGCCACGGTCCTGACCCTATCACTATCTTTACTGGGTACAGATACGCGGAATTACACCAAGTTTGTACAGTATAATAACCATAACGCCTATGGAGAGTCCCCACAAAGATAGCGAAACCAAGTATGTATTTGTGTGTGTGTGTGTGTGTGTGTGTGTGTGTGTCTGAGAATGCGTGAGCCTTGAGTGCCCTGCTGATATCAATAACAGATAAATAGTTATTTGAAGTTTTGTTGTGTAGTTTCAGATGAATTTACCTCCAGAGTAAGCTGAAAACCGCTGGGAACGTTCAAATATCAACCGCCAATATGTCGAGCTAGGCGGGCGTGGTTTCAGCAGCAGGCACCTCAGCGCCACCCACGTCCCGCCTCTTTGTGGCCAGAGGTGCCAACCAACAACCCCCCAAGAAGACCAAAGAAATAGTCCGGACTATTGTTGTCACTATTGTCCTTGAGGTTTTCTAAAACATAATAAAAAGAAATCAGCCCACAGAATGAAAACCATTAACTATGAAATCAAACTCTTGCTCCACTTATGCATTGTGTTGTCTGGAATCTTCAGAAAGCTTTGTAACTCACGCAGGGCTTTGGGCAGTTCATTACTGGCACATGAAACAAATCATGCATGCAGGCTGGGATCCAAAAGGTTCTCTGATAATAAAAAAAAAAATGGCAGTTGTATTAGTGGGTTAGATTAAGCAATAGTTAGATAAAATTGAGAACTGGACTCTAATCTAAAGTGGACAGACAGATAGATAGATAGTAATAGTTAGACTATAGATAGACAGACAGAGTCAGATAGATAGATAGATAGTAATAGTTAGACTATAGATAGACAGATAGAGTCAGATGATAGATAGATAGATAGATAGATAGATAGTAATAGTTAGACTATAGACAGACAGACAGACAGATAGAGTCAGATGATAGATAGATAGTAATAGTTAGACTATAGACAGACAGACAGACAGATAGAGTCAGATGATAGATAGATAGTAATAGTTAGACTATAGACAGACAGACAGACAGATAGAGTCAGATGATAGATAGATAGTAATAGTTAGACTATAGATAGATAGACAGACAGACAGTCAGACAGATAGATAGTAATAGTTAGACGATAGACAGACAGACAGACAGACAGATAGATAGAGTCAGATGATAGATAGATAGTAATAGTTAGACTATAGACAGACAGACAGACATACAGACAGATAGATAGATAAGAATCAGAATGAGCTTTATTGCCAGGTATGTTTACACATACGAGGAATTTGTTTTCGTGACAGAAGCTTCCACAGTGTAACAGAATGACAGTGACAGAACAAAAAACACAGATAATAAAAAAATAAAAATAAATAAAAAATAGAACAAGTAAATAAGGAATAAAAATATACAAATCGACAATTGTATGTACAGGTATATAACAATAGATAGATAGATAGAAATAGTAAGACTATAGATAGATAGATAGAAATAGTTAGACTATAAATAGATAGATAGATAGATAGAGTCAGATGATAGATAGATAGTAATAGACTATAGACAGACAGACAGACAGAGTCAGATAGATAGATAGTAATAGTTAGACTATAGATAGACAGATAGACAGACAGAGTCAGATAGATAATAATAGTTAGACTATAGATAGATAGACAGACAGACGGAGTCAGATATATAAGATAGTAATAGTTAGACTATAGATAGATAGATAGACAGACAGAATCAGATAGATAGATAGATAGTAATAGTTAGACTTCTAGATAGATAGACAGACAGAGTCAGATAGATTTAGACTATAGATAGATAGACAGACAGACAGACAAACAGACAGAGTCAGATGATAGAGTCAGATGATAGACAGACAGACAGACAGATAGATAGATAGTAATAGTTAGACTATAGATAGACAGACAGAGTCAGATAGATAGATAGACAGACAAAGTCAGATGATAGTCAGATGATAGACAGACAGACAGACAGACAGATAGATAGATAGTAATAGTTAGACGATAGACAGACAGACAGACAGACAGATAGATAGAGTCAGATGATAGATAGATAGTAATAGTTAGACTATAGATAGACAGAGTCAGATAGATAGATAGACAGACAGACAAACAGACAGAGTCAGATGATAGAGTCAGATGATAGACAGACAGACAGACAGTCAGATAGATAGTAATAGTTAGACTATAGATAGATAGACAGACAGACAGAGTCAGATGATAGATAGAGATGATAGATAGGCAGACAGACAGACAGACAGTCAGATAGATAGTAATAGTTAGACTATAGATAGATAGACAGACAGACAGAGTCAGATGATAGATAGAGATGATAGATAGGCAGACAGACAGACAGACAGTCAGATAGATAGTAATAGTTAGACTATAGATAGATAGACAGACAGACAGAGTCAGATGATAGATAGAGATGATAGATAGGCAGACAGACAGACAGACAGTCAGATAGATAGTAATAGTTAGACTATAGATAGATAGACAGACAGACAGAGTCAGATGATAGATAGAGATGATAGATAGGCAGACAGACAGACAGACAGTCAGATAGATAGTAATAGTTAGACTATAGATAGATAGACAGACAGACAGAGTCAGATGATAGATAGAGATGATAGATAGGCAGACAGACAGACAGACAGTCAGATAGATAGTAATAGTTAGACGATAGACAGTCAGATAGATAGATAGATAGTAATAGTTAGACGATAGATAGATAGACACAGACAGACGGACAGATAGAGTCAGATGATAGAAATAGGTAGACTATAGATATATAGATAGAGTCAGATGATAGACAGACAGACAGACAGAGTCAGATGATAGACAGACAGACTGGTTAAATGTTCAAAATTTCAATTTGCTTTCGCATTATAATAGTACCATATTAAAACAAACTGAAGGATTTGAACTGATGTATCAGTTTAAATACTTCAATCAGTTTTATATTATAAAGTTAATTAGAACACTGGAACACTGGTCCAGACTTCAGTTTTGTTTGATGTTTGCTACATTGAGGAAGTACTTTCTTGGAGCAGATAAAATGAAAGGAGTTCATATCTGACAGCTGAACTGCGATGCATTGTGATGCTTTGTGATATCGAATTGAATTGTTGACATGATAATTGTACTCAAATCGAATCGTGAGACCAGTGAAGATTCACACCCCTATTTATGGTACAGTGTTGCCATATAGCAACAATTAATTTCTACTTATTTCCTTGTTATTCAGAAAAAAATATATTGCACTATGGGAATTAAAAGGGCAGGCCTTTAGGTAGCCAATGATGTGCTGATTTTAATTAAGATGACATTTGAACATCCCTCAAAATCTCTCTTTTCCACTGACACCCTCTCATGGAAGACACCTGTTGAAGTGCCCAGAAATTAGCCTAATTTCTAAACATCTCTTCTCCAGGGGGATTTTTTGCAGCATCTTTTATAAGTAAATTATATATTTTTATTCACAAATCAACATTGTCTAACATAATTGTACTTTAAAGGTCCCATATTGTCAAAACTTGAATTTCCTGGCTTTTTTCACGATAACTGAGAAGCAGGCAACTATTTTTACAGCTACATTATTATTCCAGCCACAATTAATCACAACAATGTATATTCAATTACAAATGATTATATAAATCGTCAATTGTTACAGGGGAAGTCGTGGCCTAATGGTTAGAGAGTAATTCCTAGTATGGGTCACCATACTTGGCCACATGTCATGTCACTTTAGTTTATTGTTTTACACATATGCACAAAGACATTATTTCATACATGACATAGTAATGAGACCTTTTCTGATAAGACGTGTGCGTTGCAAACGCAAGCATTTTTGACGATCGTTTCTGTCCAGTCTGCTCGTTTTATCGCGTTTAACCACAGCTGTCATCGGTTTTTTGTCTGGCAGTGGCAGCAGATATGCGATCAAATTTCTAATTTGAGGCTGTATTACGTCGATTCTGGCACCCAACATCACAACAAGATGATATTTTAAGCTCTGATTAAATGTAAATGTCTCTGGTCGTTAGTTAACTTCTGATTAGATGGGCATGAATGAGAACTCTTTAGACTCGTAACCAAACCTTAATCCATAAAAGACAACAGTTTATTTAACCTTAACTGATAAGAAGTGTGCGCTGCAAACGCGAGCATTTTTGACGATCGTTTCTGTCCAGTCTGCTCGTTTTATCGCGTTTAACCACAGCTGTCATCGTTTTTTTGTCTGGCAGTGGCAGCAGGTATGCGATCAGATTTCTAATATGAGGCTGTATTACGTTGATTCTGGTAAAGTCCTCCCAGTCCTCATGCCTCCAGCTCTGCACATTTTGTATGTATCTATTACTTCAGAGGTTTGTTCTATTTCACCATATGCGCCCTGCGAAGAGGACTTCACAGGATATTTCACCATGATGTTCCATTCAAAGGGCATTAGAGTGCCGCGAGACGTGAATTTACATTGTATTTATTGTTCACCCAAAAATGAAAATGTGATGTTTATCTGCTTACCCCCAGGGCATCCAAGATGTAGGTGACTTTGTTTCTTCAGTAGAACACGTATGATGATTTTTAACTCCAACCGTTGCAGTCTGTCAGTCATATAATGCATGGCAATTGTAACAAAATCTATGAGAGTAAAAAAAACATGCACAGACAAATCCAAATTAAACCCTGCGGCTCGTGACGACACATTG
>NW_015558605.1:977478-982269 GCF_001515605.1 Sinocyclocheilus anshuiensis | reverse complement strand
AAATATGTTGCATATGCCAATTTTAATCACAGTAAACAGGCATTTAAAGACCTTAATTGATCCGAGTGACATAGATGCAAAGTGTTCATATGCGGAGACGTACACAGATGGCTTTTGTTGTTCACACACACGTTCCACACGGAATCGCTAAACTCTGTCAAACACAAAATACAAAGAGTAAGAAAATATATTCCATTTGTTGTTATCAACAACATGAGGTTCATTAAACATTATATTACATCAAGGTTTCCCAAACCAGGTTTGTGAAGGGACTGCAGGGGGTTTATGAGTTCAATGAAAAGCTAACAATTAATTAAATCATAAAAATGTTAATGTTAATCAACTGAATCAAAAAACAACACTTACTGAAAAAAAAATGACACAAAGTGTATTGTAATACTACTCAGGTGCACAGAATGACTAATTAACTAAACGAGGACAGGAACATGACCAAATAAGGGAAAACGGGCAAAACATAACAAAACAGGTCCATCGTGACAGTACACACCACACTGCTGTATAACACAGTAATAAACCACTGTGCCTTCTAAACCAAACCCAATCCTGTGCTAGACCGTATAACAGCCCATACAATGAAAGCTATTGACGGTATTGTGTAATTCTATTACCTATTATGTTATTTACTCAATATGGTATTATCTTACTTAAAATATTATGTATAATCATGAAAGTAATCAATATACTAATTAATATGCTGAATTACTCCCAATATTGGATGTCTTAATGAGGATTGTATGTATGAGGGCCTTTCCATTGGGCAGTACCGGTGGTTTCCATTGGATTGTACCAGTGAACTTAAGTAACCCAATGAACTCTGGGTGATTTCCAGAAGGTGACAGGAACAAGTAAACAGATTTGATGGATGTCCCATGGGACCACAGCCAACCAATGGGAAGCGGCAAAATGAAAGTTTAAAAAAAATGGTTGATTTGGCCAAATTCCACCATTAAAGAATGGACCAAGTGGGCTAGTAATACATTTTGGCAAACCACCGGAACTACCAACTTTGGTAACGGAAAAAGGTATAAAACGGATGCGCGGACAGACAGAGACTTCAGATGCAGCGGCTGTCATCTCGGCTTTGTTGCTGTGCTCAATAAAGTCTTATTTTGACATCTGGAACTCTGCTTCTTGAGCTTTTTTGACAACTTCGAAAAAGACCATTGTTTGTTCCACGACAACGGAAGGCTTGCTGTGCAGGTAAAGTAGAGCAGAGAAGGGAGGACAGCTTATCTGTAAGTGTAAGAGATCACAAATCAGTCTGTTTTTAATTCTGTGCAAATGCTTTGTGTCAGGTTGTGTAAAGTGGATTATTGTGGGTGGTTTGTGTGCACATTTCTCTCCAACAAAGCATGTAATCCATGGGGGTATTATCATATTAAAGAACGACAGAAATAAAGAAAAAAAAACGACAATAATAAATACATGATATCCTACAGAAGGATAAAAAAGATCAAAGCACCAGCAACACTTTCAGCAAAAACTAGAAGAGAGGATGCGTTTCCATTACAGATATGTGCAAAACGTTTGCTATATTTTATAAATGTCGGCAAAAAACTATTGCAAATAGTGTTGATGTTATGCGACTAAAACTTAATTTTTTCGTTTGACGAATGCTGTTGCTAGGTTTATGTATATCGCAGCCACCGCACTAGCTATCATGTTTAATCGAAGGAGACGTAGACATGTTTCTTTAGCAATGCAGCATGGAGAGCCACTACTGAAACATGCCGCAAACGTGGCTGGTATCCACCTTTTTCCTGAACATGCAAGTCTCGCCTGACTGGAACGGTGCTTTCCAGTGCGAAAAAAACTGTTTCCATTGCAGTTTTTGCGATATATTCCTTTTTCGAATTGCCTGAAAAAACACCTCGTGCGAGCGTAAAAACTTTTTTTTTTAAATTGACGTGTTCCATTAGGCGTATTGTCCAAGTTGCAATTTCAATTTTCACAATTTAAAGGGAATCGGAAAACGCTCATGACTGACAATGCACAGGCCTGCACCTTTTCTGTAGGGCGTATATCAATTTTAAGAGTAAAGATGTACACATTTCTGTATGTACAATATTTATTGAAAGTCTTGATGTCACGATGTGCTTACGGTGAGGAACAAGGAGAACGCAGTCTTTATTGATGTCTAGGAAATCACACGAGACAGCACGCTAGACATGGCAACACACAGGTAGGGATGGGTAGATCGACACACGTTTCGAGTTTTTGACATACTAGTGCTTCGAAGCATTGCTTGAAATGAGGCTGTCACGTGACCTGTGAAAACGAAGCTTCGTTACCTCACTGACACGTCACGCTAGGCTCAAATACAAAATGCGTCGATTGCGCTGTCCCATACCCACGATCCATTTAGTGCAATGCTATAGTTATATCAGTCAGCATGCCTATATGTATGTAGTGTTTTTACGTGGTGTATCGTTGTTAATTATAGTACTACTATTAAAAACAATGACATGTGAATGTCTGTTGACTGAATGAAAATTGAAACACCTTGCAGGCTCAACCACTGTTCCCAAAAAGAATAAATAATAGTCCTTCCTTAACCACAAACGTTTTTGCTGTTTGTAAACGCCGTCCTCTGTTGTCAACAGCTCACATTGGCAAGAAAAATATATTAAATGCAATAACTGCATTTGTATCTGTGCATTTGTGTTTTTTAACAATGTGCATGTTTGTGTTCTTTTTGTAAGGAAGACACAAAAATGGTGCAATGAAAAATGACGTAGGTCTAATTTATTGGCATATTAAACATTCTATTTTTGTGAAAAGACAAGTTTGATGCAAGTAAAAATGAAGAATGCAATAACTGCATTTGTATTTGTGCATTTGTGTTTTTTTAACAATGTGCATGTTTGTGTTCTTTTGTAAGGAAGACACAAAAATGGTGCAATGAAAAATGACGTAGGTCTAATTTATTGGCGTATTAAACATTCTATTTATATGAAAAGACACAAGTTTGATGCAAGTACAAATTTATAAAATAAAGTCTTTATTGTCATTGTATTGTGCAAAATACAATACATTTTGGAAACTCTATCGCTGCACACACACATGCCACCTTGCCATGACACATATGCTTATTAAATAGAAAATTAAACCTTACAATGACATCCCAATGAACAAAACATCTAAATGATACAGTTGGTGTAAGAAATTTTATTGACCACCAGATGGCGGGGTAGAGCACTGTGTCAAACGCTTCGAAGCATTAACGTAGTTTGTTGTAAAAGCCTCGTTCGGCACATCCCTACACACAGGGCTTAAATCATGGGACTAATCAAGGAATAGACAAGACACACCTGAAACTAATGAACATGATGACATGAGGGAAAACACAGCTGGAAACAAATGATGAACTAATCAGGGAACATAATGGGAAAATGATAAAAATTATATGCCGACTCGTTCAATCGGACGAGTGTTGCAACTTGTTTCCGTTGTGTTGCAACTTGTTTCTGTAGTGTTGCGATTTGTTTCCGTTATGTTGTGCTATTTTCGTTGTGTTGCGACTTGTTTCTGTAGTGTTGCGATTTATTTCCGTTATGTTGTGCTATGTTTGTTGTGTTGCGACTTGTTTCTGTAGTGTTGCGATTTGTTTCCGTTATGTTGTGCTATTTTCGTTCTGTTGCGACTTGTTTCTGTAGTGTTGCGATTTATTTCCGTTATGTTGTGCTATGTTTGTTGTGTTGCGACTTGTTTCTGTAGTGTTGCGATTTGTTTCCGTTATGTTGTGCTATTTTCGTTGTGTTGCGACTTGTTTCTGTAGTGTTGCGATTTATTTCCGTTATGTTGTGCTATGTTTGTTGTGTTGCGACTTGTTTCTGTAGTGTTGCGATTTGTTTCCGTTATGTTGTGCTATTTTCGTTGTGTTGCGATTTATTTCCGTTATGTTGTGCTATGTTTGTTGTGTTGCGACTTGTTTCTGTAGTGTTGCGATTTGTTTCCGTTATGTTGTGCTATTTTCGTTGTGTTGCGATTTATTTCCGTTATGTTGTGCTATGTTTGTTGTGTTGCGACTTGTTTCTGTAGTGTTGCGATTTGTTTCCGTTATGTTGTGCTATTTTCGTTGTGTTGCGATTTATTTCCGTTATGTTGTGCTATGTTTGTTGTGTTGCGACTTGTTTCTGTAGTGTTGCGATTTGTTTCCGTTATGTTGTGCTATTTTCGTTGTGTTGCGACTTGTTTCTGTAGTGTTGCGATTTATTTCCGTTATGTTGTGCTATTTTCGTTGTGTTGCAACTTGTTTCTGTAGTGTTGCGATTTATTTCCGTTATGTTGTGCTATTTTCGTTTTGTTGCGACTTGTTTCCACTGTATTGTAGAGATTTTGTTTTGTGTTTTTTGTGATTGTGTTGTGCACTACTGGGCCACCGTAATAATTAACAGTTATTATGGTTAACTAATGAAAGAAAAAAGTGTCATGTTGTTGTTATTTAGTGTCAAATAGAGACATGGCAAATCGGTCACGGGTTGATGAGAAAGAATAACCCACACACACAGTTTAATGGTATGCTAGAGGATTAGGGATAAATGTTTCAGACGTGTTTACCGTTTTATTTTCCTGAGTTATTGCAGAAGAATCTGATATATGTAATTAGTAAAATTAACAATATGATAAATCCCATTGGTTACAGCATATGGCTGCTCATGCAAAACCTTATACTGTAACACTAACACATCTACTAACTTGGACTTTACTGTCTGTATGTTTATTAGTTAGTAATTGTACTTCTTTTAGGTTGGACTTAGGGATGCTAAT
>NW_015558605.1:972378-977205 GCF_001515605.1 Sinocyclocheilus anshuiensis | reverse complement strand
CATGACACATATGCTTATTAAATAGACAATTAAACCTTACAATGACATCCCAATGAACAAAACATCTAAATGATACAGTTGGTGTAAGAAATTTTATTGACCACCAGATGGCGGGGTAGAGCACTGTGTCAAACGCTTCGAAGCATTAACGTAGTTTGTTGTAAAAGCCTCACTGCTTCAAAAGCCTCGTTCGGCACATCCCTACACACAGGGCTTAAATCATGGGACTAATCAAGGAATAGACAAGACACACCTGAAACTAATGAACATGATGACATGAGGGAAAACACAGCTGGAAACAAATGATGAACTAATCAGGGAACATAATGGGAAAATGATAAAAATTATATGCCGACTCGTTCAATCGGACGAGTGTTGCAACTTGTTTCCGTTGTGTTGCAACTTGTTTCTGTAGTGTTGCGATTTGTTTCCGTTATGTTGTGCTATTTTCGTTGTGTTGCGACTTGTTTCTGTAGTGTTGCGATTTATTTCCGTTATGTTGTGCTATGTTTGTTGTGTTGCGACTTGTTTCTGTAGTGTTGCGATTTGTTTCCGTTATGTTGTGCTATTTTCGTTCTGTTGCGACTTGTTTCTGTAGTGTTGCGATTTGTTTCCGTTATGTTGTGCTATTTTCGTTCTGTTGCGACTTGTTTCTGTAGTGTTGCGATTTGTTTCCGTTATGTTGTGCTATTTTCGTTGTGTTGCGACTTGTTTCTGTAGTGTTGCGATTTATTTCCGTTATGTTGTGCTATGTTTGTTGTGTTGCGACTTGTTTCTGTAGTGTTGCGATTTGTTTCCGTTATGTTGTGCTATGTTTGTTGTGTTGCGACTTGTTTCTGTAGTGTTGCGATTTGTTTCCGTTATGTTGTGCTATGTTTGTTGTGTTGCGACTTGTTTCTGTAGTGTTGCGATTTATTTCCGTTATGTTGTGCTATTTTCGTTGTGTTGCGACTTGTTTCTGTAGTGTTGCGATTTATTTCCGTTATGTTGTGCTATGTTTGTTGTGTTGCGATCTTGTTTCTGTAGTGTTGCGATTTGTTTCCGTTATGTTGTGCTATTTTCGTTGTGTTGCAACTTGTTTCTGTAGTGTTGCGATTTATTTCCGTTATGTTGTGCTATGTTTGTTGTGTTGCAACTTGTTTCTGTAGTGTTGCGATTTATTTCCATTATGTTGTGCTATTTTCGTTGTGTTGCGACTTGTTTCCACTGTATTGTAGAGATTTTGTTTTGTGTTTTTTGTGATTGTGTTGTGCACTACTGGGCCACCGTAATAATTAATAGTTATTACGGTTAACTAATGAAAGAAAAAAGTGTTATGTTGTTGTTATTTAGTGTCAAATAGAGACATGGCAAATCGGTCACGGGTTGATGAGAAAGAATAACCCACACACACAGTTTAATGGTAAGCTAGAGGATTAGGGATAAATGTTTCAGACGTGTTTACCGTTTTATTTTCCTGAGTTATTGCAGAAGAATCTGATATATGTAATTAGTAAAATTAACAATATGATAAATCCCATTGGTTACAGCATATGGCTGCTCATGCAAAACCTTATACTGTAACACTAACACATCTACTAACTTGGACTTTACTGTCTGTATGTTTATTAGTTAGTAATTGTACTTCTTTTAGGTTGGACTTAGGGATGCTAATGCTTAGGAAGCAGATGCTCATGTGTGGCAGGCACTGCTTTGTGCAACCATACTCTTGCTTTACTTTTTCATACTGCTCACTATTCCCATTGAATGACAAGCACTCATGAATCATTTACAATCAGACCTGGAATGTGTATGAAGAAGATAAACAGAGACGATTGCTTTCATCTAGGTTATGAAATCAAACAAGTCTGTTACCGAAGGCGAAGCATATCTAAGGGCTGTAAAGCTTTCATGCATTTTCCAAACAAAATGCATTGTGTGTATTGAACGGCTTGAAGAGATAACAGTCCATAAAGGGCTGATCCAAACACCAGCCAGTTGCTATGGGTTTTTCCTTGCCTCCGGGGTGATTCGAGGTTACAATTTAGGAGTGTGGCACAAAGTACACTCTATATCTACTTTGCCTTTCAATCTCTCTGGCATAGTTTAGCATTCCTAATTATTTATTTAATATTTCAGACATAATACATGTGACATACATATTAGATCTCAGACATAGCAGAACACATCTACAGAATACTATTCAACAACAGCGACAAAATAATGCAACGGCTGCTTAACCGCATAATGTATGTAAAATGACTATATATACAGGTATTTTCCTAGTACTTTAATTATATATTACGTCCTATTACTGCTCAAATTTATTGGCACCCTTGGTAAATATTAGCAAAGAGGGCTCTGAAATCGGAACTGTTTATCCTTTTGATGTTTCATTCAAAAACATAACATAAATGATCATTTGTGACAATCTGAAAGCTGAATAAATAAGCTTTCCATTGATGTATGGTTTGTTACAATATTTGGCCGAGATGCAGCTATTTGAAAATCTGGAATCTGAGGGTGCAAAAAAATCTAAATATTGAGAAAATCATCTTTAAAGTTGTCCAAATGAAGTTCTTAGCAATGCATATTACTATCAGAAATTAAGTTTTGATATATTTACAGTAGGAAATTTACAAAATATCTTAATGGAACATAATCTTTACTTGATATCCTAATGATTTCTGGCATAAAAGAAAAATTGATCATTTTGACCCATACAATGTATTGTTGGCTATTGCTACAAATATACCCCAGCGACTTAAGACTGCTCCAGGGACACATTTATCATTTCATTGAAGTAAAACAATTGAAAGTGGAAGGAAAATCACATTAGGAAATAAATAGTTTTCTCCAATACACATTGGCCACAATTATTAGAACCCTGGAAACTCTAATGATATAAATATCTCTGAAGTATATTCCTATTTACATATTTAGCACACAAGGGTGACTACGAACATGAAATTGTCCAGCCGTGACTTCCTGTTTCACAAGTTTATAACTATACAACATAATTAAAACTTTAATATTGAGTACGCTCCTCTATTATAGCTGCCAACTCCTGTGTAACACACCAAATGGAAGAACTGGTTGCGGTTTCAGTTTCCAAACATAAGCATTGTGTC
Organism: Sinocyclocheilus anshuiensis; assembly: GCF_001515605.1. Lineage (NCBI taxonomy): Eukaryota > Metazoa > Chordata > Actinopteri > Cypriniformes > Cyprinidae > Sinocyclocheilus > Sinocyclocheilus anshuiensis. The sequence continues at coordinate 974,095 of NW_015558605.1, read as the reverse complement.
CTGAAAAAGTATTTTCTTTAATTTCCCCAATGGATAACTATAGTAACGTGGATTTGTTTCCCCGACACTACACGACGTCTGTAAAATGATGCATCGCGGACTAGTGCCACATGATGTAATCCTCCTATTGCTGCATGATGTAATCCTTTTGACAAATCCTGCTGCGCCTCTTGAAAGGCATGTTCTACATAAGCTGGTCCAAGTTATTCAGAGACGCCGCAGCTGCACAGAGATGAAAACCGCAGCACAAGAGCTCAGCAATCACTTCTCATTTCCAAGCTTTGGTAATGAGGTAAAAAGCCGGTCATGACTGTTGCCAAACACTCTCGATGGAAAGTGGCCAAAGCCTGTTTGAAAAAAGTCACTAAATGTTGCTAGATGACGCCGTGTGCTAATTAGCATATTCACGGCGTCATTGTAATATTTGCATTCTGTCTAATGTCAGCCCACTGTATATCTGTGTTTCTCTTCTACTCTCACATACTGTACTTTAATACAGCTGAATTGGGGAATCAGAACAGGTACGCAAGTGAAAGAGTCAATTATCCATTTATGACACTAAACAGAGACTATGTGTGGGTTCTTGTAGAAAGTCGAGAAAACATAATTGCAATCGCTGTTGCTGCGTTTGACTTGCTTTAAACTTAACTCACAATTATAGACAACGATCTGGCTACATTAATAACATAATGTATTGTGAAAATTACAATTGAGTAATCATTCTGAGTGCAGGGTGGAAAAAGTAAGTGAACCCTTGAATTTAGTCATTTGTAGATTTTCCTTTGGTCGCAACCCAAACCCAGCTTTTAAGACTTGACCAATTTTGGAACATCCCTCCCCACAATTCTGTTTCTGCGGAGCCCGCACATGACATAAAAGAAGAAGAAAAAAATGCGCACGATTTATTAATTCGTTCCCTCGATTTACTAGATTGTGCGCATGATTTATTAATTTTTTCCGTCGATTTAATAATTAGTTCCCTCGTTTTAAGTACATTGTGCGCTCGATGTAATAATTCGTGCCCTTGTTCTAGGTAATTCGTGCGCACAAAATAATAATTAGTTGTACTTCCTGTCCGCGAACGCATGTTATGGACAAAGACACTTTAATTGGGTTTTATTTTGCGTTCAGCCTGTTCACAAAGAAGGCAGATATGATACATAGCCTACTGAAGATGAATAAAGCACCAGCACCTGTTTGGAGGTAATGATTCAAACGTACGCACGATTTACCTCGAACGATGGCATGAATTAATAAATCATGCGCACGATCTAGTAAATCGAGGGAACGAATTAATAAATCGTGCGAATGAATTAATAATTGCGCACTATCTAGTAAATCGAGGGAACGAATTAATAAATCGTGCGACCGAATTAATAATTGCGCACTATCTAGTAAATCGAGGGAACAAATTAATAATTGTGCGCAGGATCTAGTAAATCGAGGGAACGAATTAATAATTGTGCGCACGATCTAGTAAATCGAGGGAACGAATTAATAATTGTGCGCACGATCTAGTAAATCGAGGGAACGAATTAATAATTGTGCGCACGATCTAGTAAATCGAGGGAATTAATTAATAAGGTCGAGGGAACGAATTAATAATTGTGCTCACAATCTAGTAAATCGAGGGAACGAATTAATAATTGTGCGCATGATCTAGTAAATCGAGGGAACAAATTAATAATTGTGCGCACGATCTAGTAAATCGAGGGAA
>NW_015558605.1:969226-971864 GCF_001515605.1 Sinocyclocheilus anshuiensis | reverse complement strand
TTATTAATTCGTTCCCTCGATTTACTAGATCGTGCGCACAATTATTAATTCGTTCCCTCGATTTACTAGATCGTGCTCACAATTATGAATTCATTCCCTCGATTTACTAGATCGTGCTCACAATTATGAATTCATTCCCTCGATTTACTAGATCGTGCTCACAATTATGAATTCATTCCCTCGATTTACTAGATCGTGCTCACAATTATTAATTCATTCCCTCGATTTACTAGATCGTGCTCACAATTATTAATTCATTCCCTCGATTTACTAGATCGTGCGCACAATTATTAATTCGTTCCCTCGATTTACTAGATCGTGCTCACAATTATTAATTCATTCCCTCGATTTACTAGATCGTGCGCACTATTTAATAATTTGTTCCCTCGTTAATTAATAATTGTGAGCACGATCTAGTAAATCGAGGGAATGAATTCATAATTGTGAGCACGATCTAGTAAATCGAGGGAACGAATTAATAATTGTGCGCACAAATTTTTTTTTCTTTTATGTCATGTGCGGGGCTCCGTATGTTTCAGTTTATCAGTATTTTTAGGTAAAATATCATGATACACATTTGAATTCATTGTTCTTCAATGCTTGTAAAATGTCCAGACCCTGAGGCAGCAAAGCAGCGCCAAACCATGATACTCCATCCTCCACGCTTCTGGACCCAGACAGAGATTTAAAAAAGTTTGTGATGTGTTCAGGAGGTTATTTTTCACCTCTCTCGGGGTCGTCCGTTGTGCTTTGCCAAACGTCCTCGTGAGTTGCAACAGTCCTGAATTTTCTACATTTAAACTACATTTTTCTACATCCTCTTACCGTGGATTCATGAACACCCAGGTCTTTTTTTGGTTTGTGTGACCCACACTTCCACTCAATAAGTGTCTTGTGTTTGTCTAAAATTACGACTTTACACCACATTTTATAAGTTATACATTTCAGAAATCTACCCTGCTGAAAAAAACAAACAAACAATAGAAACCATTACAGAATTTGTAATGGTTTTACTGGTTATAATGGGACTTGTATTAGTTTTAATGGAAACTGTACTGGTCCCCATGGGTCTCTACTGGTAATTTGTCACCTGTTATTAGTGGCTTGACAAAACCACTAAATCCTATTGAAATATGTCCCAAAACACTCTACAGGAAACTATTTGTTAGTGGTTTTAATGGTTAATAGTTGATGGTTTGTAATGGTATTTGTAGCGGAAACCATTGTAATTTCTGTGATGGTTTCTATTGTTTGGGTGTGTTTTTTTCAACAGGGAAGATATTTTCAAAAGGATGCATATACTCATTGTTATCACAATGCGCACAAACAATATTAATACTACACAATACACAATGTATATAGAATAATGTTTTACAGACACATCAGTGATGAACAAACAGCAGTCATACTTGCATGAAATGCTCTCTTCAATACACGCATACATAGTCTCCCTCTCTCGTAGAGGCTTGTCTCGGCACAGGGTCAAATCTCTTCAGTTTAGATCAGATCAGATCATGTGTTTGGATACTCCACATGTGCTCTTCAGCAGAACCATGAACGGGATCCCACTGTACTAGGTAAGAATGACCTGTTCCAAAAGTATGTTTTTTAAATAGTTTTTATTTATGGTGTCCATCAGATAATTCAGAAATTTAAACATGAATGCTTATGTTGTTATTTAAAAATATTTCAGCCAAATCACAGTGCATATTAATATAGAACACTGTTTTCTGTTTATAATTTTCTATAGTTATACTAAGTTCTAGAGAGTTGTACTAAGCAACGTCATTGTCTTCATAAAATTGTTACCTTCATGTCTAGATAGAATATGCACTTTTCCACTTAAAAGTTCTTGCTTTTTTCTAAAGAGACTGTAATTAATACTACAAATTAAACCCCTTGCATTGACATGAGCAGCTTTGGACTGTCAGTGAAGTGACAGACACTTTCAGTCCTGGAGCTTTAGTGGTTAATATTAGGATTAATGCACACATGCCCTAGAAAAAAAAAATGAAAGTCATAAATGGGTCTGGATCTGAGAGGGACATTGATTATTTTGCTTTTCATCCTGTTTGTCCACCGGGGATGATTGTGACATAGAGGACATTGCTCTCCTAAGTCAGTTACTAGACTGTATAGCTGTACAAAACAACATAAAAAAAAAAAAAACAGTATGACTGGAAGCATTAATCTTTCACACCAAAGTAAACTAAAGTATACAGGACCATACCATCTTCATTACAGCTTGATTGGAAATTTAGTGGTTGGCCTAAAAATGTACAAATTTTAAATAAGTAATACTATGATCCAGTGATACTGCATGGCTTTATACACAGTGGCATTGAAAAGTTTGGGATCGGTAAGATTTTTTATGTTTTTTTTAATAGTCTCTTTTGTGCTCGTCAAGCCTGTATGTATTTGATCCAGAACAAAATTTGCAATTTCTAATATTGGTTTCCTATTTTAATATACTTAAAAATATTATTTAATTCTGTGACGCAGCACATCATTACTCCAGTCTTCAGTGTCACATGATCCTTCAGAAATCACTCCAATATGCTGATTATTATCAGTGTTGAAACGGTTGTGCTGCTTAATATTTTTTTGGAACCTGTGATACTTTTTTCTTTGATTCTTT
>NW_015558605.1:968920-969152 GCF_001515605.1 Sinocyclocheilus anshuiensis | reverse complement strand
ATTTTCTTTAAAAAAGAAAAGAAAGAAAAAATGTACTGACCCCAAACCTTTGAATAGTAGTGTATGTTGTAAAACTAAATTTGAATTAACACTGTTCTTTTAAACTTTTTACTTCTCAAAGATTACAAAGAAATATCAGAGGTCCCAAAAAATATTAAGCAGCACGACTGTTTCCAACACTGATAATAAATTAGAATATTATTATGATTTCTGAAGGATCATGTGACACTGA
>NW_015558605.1:956162-968716 GCF_001515605.1 Sinocyclocheilus anshuiensis | reverse complement strand
GACTAATTAACTAATTAACTAAGGGTGTATTCACACCTGTCTTGTTTGGTTCGATTGAATCGAACTCAAGTTCGTTTCCCCCCTTGGTGGGACTCTGGTGTGCACCAAACAACCGTACTGATGCCCAGCTGAAGAGGTGGTCTCGGTCCGCTTCCAAGTGAACTCTGGTACGGTTGAATGGATGAACCAATGAATGGACGACCTCAAGCACACGTGTGGTTTTGTTTACAGTTTCTGGTTCACTTGCAAAAAGGGCAGTGTGAAAGCGAACTGCACCAAACCAAAAAAAATCAACATTGTATTTGGTCCGGACCAAAGCAAGTGAACTAGCGGACTTTTCCTGGTGTGAATACATCCTAAGTCTTCTGTGTGGAGCTTGTGAAAAATTAGGGTGTATTCACACCAGGAATGTCCGCAAGATCACTTGCTTTGGTCCGGACCAAATACAATGCTGACTGGGCATCGGTACGGTTGTTTGGTGCGCACCCGAGTGCGATTGCTGTATTCACACCTGCCCAAAAGATCCGCACCAAAGGGGGAAGCGAACTTGAGTTTGATTCAATCGAACCAAACAAGACAGGTGTGAATACACCCTTAGTTTGAATAAAACACTTGACTTGCCGTTGATGTAAAATGTTCCAAATCTGTCAGTTAGGATGATGTTTTAGGCAGTAGGACAGCTCCCTATGTAGGCTCTCACAAACAAGGCAGCATCCTAGGTTTTGGAACAGAGACATTCTGTGTTGGTTGCATTAGGATTAGCACTGATACCAATATAGGAGTATATACTTCATTCACCACCATATGTTTTTCCCCCCAGGCTGTAAGTCGCACTTAATGGAATTGGGAATCTGAGGGATATACATAATGGATTCCTGGACATTTTCGTTCTCACCCAGTAACCTCCCCAGCAAACTGTCTGGACTCCCCATGTACGATGGCATCAACATATCTGAAGAAGTGCTGAGAAATGAGACGGACCAGATCTTGACCAATACCAGCACGGCCGTCATCACCTTCATGTACTTTGTGGTGTGTGCCATCGGTCTGTGTGGAAACGCTCTGGTCATCTACGTCATCCTGCGATACGCCAAGATGAAGACGGTCACCAATATCTACATCCTGAACCTAGCGGTGGCAGACGTGCTGTTCATGCTCAGTTTGCCCTTCATCGCGATCCAGTTGGCGCTGGTGCACTGGCCGTTTGGCGCAGCTCTGTGCCGCGTGGTCATGACTGTGGATTCGCTCAATCAGTTCACCAGTATTTTCTGTCTGATGGTGATGAGCATCGATCGGTACCTCGCTGTGGTGCATCCCATAAAGTCCACCAAATGGAGGAAGCCCCATGTCGCAAAGACCGTTAATCTGGTCGTGTGGGTCGTGTCGTTCGTCGTCAACCTCCCAATCGTAATCTACAGTGGGCTGATCACCAAACCCGACGGCTGCTTCTGCACTATTGTGTGGCCAGAGCCGCAGGAGACCTACTACACCACCTTCATGTTCTACACCTTCTTCCTGGGCTTCTTCCTGCCTCTGATGGTCATATGTCTCTGCTATTTGTGCATTATCTTCAAGGTGAAGTCCTCAGGAGTCAGGGTGAGCTCCAGCAAACGGAGGCAGTCTGAGAAGAGGGTGACGCGTATGGTGTCCATTGTGGTTGCCGTCTTTGTGTTCTGCTGGCTGCCTTTCTACATCTTCAATGTGACATCGGTCACAGGCACCATTAGCACCACACCTTTTTTAAGGAGCATGTTTGCCTTCGTCGTGGTGCTAGGATACGCCAATAGCTGTGCAAACCCAATATTGTATGCTTTCTTGTCAGAGAACTTCAAAAAGAGTTTCCAGAATGTGCTGTGCTTGAAAAAAGCGGGTGCTTTGGATGGGGCTGAATGCACTAGTAGCAAACAGGACAAGCCGCGAATCATGAATGAGCCAACAGAAACTCACAACACTCTGCTAAATGGAGACCTGCAAACCAGCATGTGAAAAAGCAAAGGTCATTGCTCAGCAAACTGGATTTGAAATCAATAGGAAATGTGGTCTCTACAAATAGAGTAAGAGGAGTGACTGTAAAACCATCAAATATGGGTTCCATTTTAAAGCCCACTGGCTTAGTTTCCCAAAGTTACAAACTCTAATGGATTTTTGGTCATCTTGACATATTTTCCATTCATTGGTTAAAACCTGTAAAATACATTGGTAACACTTTAGTTTAGGGACCAATTGTCACTATTAACTAGTTGCTTATTAGCATGCCTATTATTAACATATTGGCTCTTTATTAGTGATTATAAAGCATATGTTCTGCATGACCATATTGTGCATCTCTAATTCTACCCAATACCTAAACTTAACAACTACCGTACTATTAAAAAGCAGCAAAAGTCATAGTTAATGTTTTGTTAATAGTGAGAATTGGACCTTAAAATAAAGTTTACCAGTTCTTCCTACTAACTAACTCTTAACTATGACTTTTGACTCAATAAACTCCTAATTTGCTGTTTATCAATAGTTAGTAAGGTAGTTGTTAGGTTTAGGTATGGGGTGGATTAAAGCAATAATCCCCAAGAAGCCTCCGCTTCGCGTCGTGCCTAACAACCAGAGCATGTGAGCGGAGCGGAGGTTGGGCGGAGCGGGGAGCGGAGTGGTAATATTTCCTTAAGACCGCAGAGCGCCTTTCTGAAGATTCCGCTCCGCTCGCTCAATACGCTCAGCGCCACTCGCTCAACCCAGAATGCCGTTTGGTGATTTGCTTGTTCGAGATCGAGAATCTGTAGAGATCGAGAATAGTAGAGCAGTTATGGAGTTCAGATATTGTTTCAACGAAGTTGCAAGCCTTATACATAAATGTAAAGTAAAAATCAAAGTTAAGAATGAGCAGGGAGAAGAAACTGAGAGGGAGTGCAACTAGTTAATAGTGAGAATTGGTCCCTAAACTAAAGTGTTACCATGCATTTTATAAAAATGTAACTCAGGAGCTGTTATCAAGTTAGTTCTTTAAACAAATCATGATTATAAAGAGAAGGACTAAGGTATTCTCCAGTGTCATTGTGTTTGAAGAAAATATTCAGTATTCAGTATCTAGTTAAAAAAAATTAAAAATAATTCCCATAGACAATAGCAAACAACACCACCACCACAAGTTCATTACACTATACAAATATGCTTTCTACTTTTTAAAGGTATTTACACAGTGTAGCCAGCAAGATGCTGAACTGGATTGTATTGTAATATGTATCACTCTGTTGTTGCATTGTACACATGTTAATATTATTTTCAAGAGTCTCACATCTAACTAATCTGAAGAGATAGTTCATCCAGAAATGCAATATTGCTGGTCTTCCTAGTGGCAATTCAAGCTGGAAATAGTGCCATGGGTCTCTCTCATCATTTCTAATAACCGTGCAAAGATTCTGGCCTCTATCCCTTTGAATCTGAATCAACGTAATGTTAAGGTCAGACAGTAATCTAGAGAGATTTTCCTCGTCTTAATAGAATGTTCATTTGAAAATGGCTAAAGCATTGTCCTCATGTTGCTTCTGAGATCAGGCAGGGACACATGTATCATGATCTTGGATGAACTCGTTAATTCAGATCAGTGCTTGTTTAAACATTCTTCGAAACATTTGGGATAATGTAAGTACACAAGTCAGCAAAATATTTAACACTGTTCTAGTGGTCTTTGGATATTTTAATTAAAAAAGCGTACATATTGTGCCTTTAATTCTCTGAATATCAGCAGTTACGTTAACAATCCGTCAGCCTGCGCCATCTAGAGTTTCATGACTAAACTATATATTTATACTGGATTAAAAAAAATTGAAATGAGAATATGCATAAATCAAATCAAATGCCTGCATTACAAACATGCCTAGTCACCCAAAACTGAAAAAATCGGATATCATTTACTCACCTTCATGTTGTTTCAAACTCATGCAGCTTTGTAATACATCTCCCTAGTCATTTCCAGCACAGTTCTGCCTCCTTCTCCCACTCCCTCTGCATTTGCAGCAGTTGCTCCTCTCTGTTGTTACACCGTTGTTGTGATTTAAAATAAATAATAATCTGGAGAAGCTAGAAAAGAGCGCGTTTCCGACCGGATTCATTTCAGAGTTGCATCAGAATCGCTGCGGTGCCGACTCGATTTTCAAGGTGAGGAAATGTATTTACATTTGTTAATTTATGTTTGAAAATATCTGTTTTTAACAACTGGTTTTTGGCTGTCAATCGAAAAAGTGCATCGACTGAAATGATGCTAAGTTTTGTTAGCATTGGGTACTCATTAATGATTTGCGTTTATTATCAATCTAATATAAATTAATAATTATTTGATGCATTTGTTGTGTTTATATGCTCTCAGATCACACTTTATTACACTATGGCGCATAGCGACAAAGAATTAATCCAGTTTCTCAGAAAAGGGCGCGATGATGCAGCATCCCTCGGAAAGGTTTACGACTGCACCAAAATGGATGCCGTCGTGAAGAAAGGCCACGCTGACCCTGCAAAAATGGACCTGGGTCAAAGCGTCGAACAGGGCCAAACAGTTATTCAAAACCTTGACAATGAAAGTGCAAGAAATCATCTGGTTCATCTTCTAAAACTATCCATCAAGGTCTTTGGATGGCCAAACCAAAATGGTCCAAAGGTCAGTCTTTTTCAGGGTTGCCAGGTTTTCACAACAAAACCCGCCGAACTAGCCCAAAACTAGCCCAATCTTCATTGCTCCCCATTAAAAATACACGTTTTTGGTGGGGTTCCCCTAGTAAAATTCGCACTCCAGGAGCTAAATATCACGTTATCAGGGTCGCTTTAACCCGCGGACATGAAAAACAACCCACGGCAACAGTGATAAAGTAGCCCAATTCCGCGGGAAAACCGCAGACTTGGCAACACGGGTCTTTTTTGAACATCCAAACTTTAAGGCAATCAGAGTATATAAAAAATTAAGTCAATTGTGAAAGATGGGTGGAACAATGGATATAATTTATCTATGCATTTATACTATGTTATTAATTTTAAAATTAGAACAGTCGTAATCCTATTAATCTTGATGTGCAAAACAAAGTGTCAAGTTTTTGCAACAGAAGATGTAGAGCCATGATGCACAGATATGGTGTAATGTTTGAAATTCACGGGCAAAGAAGAAAAAAATGATCCAGTCCAGCGCTAAAATCAAATGTAAAATGAGAGATAGGTCATGTCCTAAGTCACGTACACAACAAGCAAAACCTTCTACTTCACATGGTAAGGTTCTGTTGACCTAAAAGAAAATAATTGATTGTATTGTAAAGCATTTGTTTTGAAATAACAAAGATGAATTGACTCACTTTTACATACATTCATCAGATTCAAGAGTCGAATCAAGGGCATGTCCAAAGCCTACAGAATGTCATTATGACCAAGGTCCAGATCATGGTTAGTTATTATAACTATGATTATTACATTTTAACACTTATTAGTTGTTTTTGTAAAATCCTGTTTATTTTTTTGCATATAAATAATACATTTTTTATGATACAATATAAGATGCTGTAGCCCTATATGATTAAGATTTATGATACTGCTATAAAAATAGTGCCCACAAATGCTTTGCTTAAACGTTAAAATATATATATATATATTTTTCAAATTAGAACAGCAGTGCCTGACATTGCAACAAAAAACAATGCTCTGTAGTAAGGTAACTTAAAGAACAACACGGCATCATTAGACGGGGGACTGTTTTGCACAATTGTGAATGCTTTTCTTTCTTCTTTTTTCTTCTCTGGGGTGTGACAGATTCTTTTCTACATTGTCACAGTGTCTGGTTGTGGTTCTCTGGACTGGCCACTTGAGGGCGCTCTCCTGTTTCAGTGTTATATGTTTTGAACTCCATTTCCCATAGTCCCTTGCCTGTCGTTTCTGTTCTGATCATGATCACCTGTTAGTCATTTACTCATCATCCCATCAATATATACCATGCTCACTCTGTCTGTCGTTGCTGCAGTATTGTATTTGTTATCTGATGTTTGATGTTGTCTAAGGTTACACCATGTTATCTGTTCCCTGTGTTTTGGATTATCTTTTGCCACGTTTTTGTTCTGTTTATTTATACTTTAATAAACTGCACTTGGATCTTACCTTGTTTTCTCCTGGCATTCCGTGACATACATGAGTTGCAAGAGGTTCTGGCAGCTGCTAGTTCTTACCTCCATTCAGAGAGTACACCACATTCAGCATCACTACATTGGGGCACAAGGACAGCAGCTTCATCGGAGAGATGGAGGGAGGCTAGGCCCTCTTTGATCAACAACAGACTTGCAACAGAGCATATCAAGGTACAGCTGTGTTCGGAGTGCAAGGCAAAGGTGCCGGTGGTCAAGTGCAAAGATTGTTTGCCAAAGCAGTATACCTGCATCGACTGTGACTGTGCAATACACCGTACACAAACATTCTACAACAGAAGCACCATGATTTTAGGGTTCCACACCACAGTGGTTAAAACAGGACTCTGTTGGTCAATACTTTCACCATCATGAAGGTACCGTTTTATTATAATAGTAATAATAATAATTACATCCTTAGTAGTCATCATAAATGTCTTTCTTATGATAGACACACAAGTCATTGTCAGACTTCCATTTTCATTTGTTAAAGGGTTAGTTCACCCAAAAATGAAAATTCTGTCATTAATTACTCACCCTCATGTCGTTCCACACCCGCAAGACCTTCATTCATCTTCAGAACACTAATTACCGTAGTGACCCGAATATAACACGATGTTTTTTTTTTTCTTGGAAATACATCTGAAAAAAACGCAGTCGTCTTATATTCAGGGTCTAGACTTTGACATGTCAATAATACACCCACAACAATAGGTGGCGCCAAATACGCATAAAACGAGTGTGCCATGAAATACGTAATGTAATGCGTGTTGTAAAGATCGCGAGTAAAAACAAAAGAAAAAGAAAAGCTTACAGCTGCATGAGTCGTGACTGTCACGTTAGCCTGATGGGACCAAACTCCCTTTGTGATTTTAAAACGTAAGACAGTACCCAGATTTGAAGACTACAGTAAGATTTAACTTCTACTGTTAATAAGATTTTGGTAGGCTACTATTAGATGGATAGCCTAAATGTCCTAATTCAGATGGGCTACCTGTTTTTTATTTTTTATTTTTTATGGTATATCAAAAAGTGTATATTTTTTAAATGTGATTGTTGGTACAGTTTACCAGTTTTTACCATACTTTCAAAACAAACATTAAAATAGTAAAAATATGCAATATGAAAATAATTGAAGACAAAATGTGTTTTACTGAGAAAAAACAAGATTTGGTTTTTAAAAAGCCTTTTTCCAAAAGGTACATCTGGAAAAGGGGGGTCGTCTTATATTCGGACCAATATGGTAAGATATTTTTGATGAAATCCGAGAGCTCTCTGACCCTCCATAGACAGCAAGGATATACTGTGTATATATATATATATATATAATGTTCATCTGTATTATCTGTGTTAAATGGGAAGCATCAATCTCTTCTAAAAGTGGCAGGAAAGTGTTTGAATTAGGTGATTTTCAGGCATTTCTCACAAAATGTCATCTCATCTTAATTTAAGGCACAATTATACACAAACACATGATCAAATTATTGAATTATTCTACGTATTTATGATACTTTTCAAATATTCAGAGCATAGTTAGCTGCAAAAGCAAATTTGGAATTGGACAGACTGAACAAATAGATGTGCTGTGGAATGGCCTCTAGAGAGCTCTTCACACCACATTTCCTAGAATATAGCTGAGATGAAGCTGTTCTATAGGGAGGAGTGGTCCAAAGTCCTTCCTGAATGTTGCAGATCTAATCCACTGGAAACACCCGATTTATTATTTCTGCTAAAGGAAGACCAACGCCTTTCCTTTGCACTTACAGTACACTAATGGGACATTCAATGTGATTGTATTTCAAGACATGAAAGATTACAATTTATTTTGTGGCAATAGCTTAAGCACACTGTCTTTACAGACACACTGGTATGTTATATATTTAGGAGTGAACTAATTATTTAAGTATTACAACTATAGAACAACTATTACTACTATCATTGTTGTAAATAACAAATAGTAAAAAATAAATGCCCAATGTCAATTTATTATTTTTCAGCCACAAACAAAGGACGAAACATTTCAGGTGGTAAGAACCTAAAGATGTTTATATATATATATATATATATATATACACACACAGGGTGCGAGTTGCCAAATCAGTAAAATGATTCGCGATACGCGCTTTGAAGTCCCGATCTGAATCAAATGATTCGCCATACGCAATCCAATTGGAGCGTTTCGAAACAGTGAATCGTTTTGCTACGCAATGGTTTAACTGATTCGGAGTTTCAAAAAGCTCCGTTGATGCCGTGTTCTTTGCTCACTTTCTCTATATAATCTATTCGTTGTTTGGATAACTGCGGAAATTAAATCATTACAATGAATAGGCCTAACTTGCAATGTTTTTTATTAAATTTTGATCACGTTAAATACGGTTTCTGTCGTATTAAAAACATTTCATGACTAAAAAGACAAGTAGTTGGGTCAGCCTGTGCCTATGGAGTTTTTTATATGCCTAGAAAAAGTTTTCAAAAGCATCCCCCCTTCTGTTTTTTTTTTCACAAATCACACCCTGTACAGGTGCATCTCAATAAATTAGAATGTCGTGGAAAAGTTTGAATTACTGAAATAAATTAACTTTTCCACGACATTCTAATTTATTGAGATGCACCTGTGTGTGTGTATATATATATATATATATTTAAACCATGTGTTCATAATTTTCTCATCCCACGTGATATATTAACTTAATTGTTATTTGTGTTTTTAGTTAACCCCTGGAATCTTCCAGATGATGGTATTCAAGGACTTCAGTGTGTGTTGCAGAGAAAATTACATTAATACTAAAAACTAGCACAGTTCAATGATAAATGTGTGTCAGGGTTGTGGGTAGAGATGAGGCAAGGACTCAAGTGCGTAATGAGCTTTATTGAAAAATCGTAGCTTTTGGGGGGAAAACCACTTCATTTTATGCATCTGAATAAAAAAGTTCATAAGGCTGCCATGTGTCCTTCCACTTTACTTCACTGAATAACAAAATACATTAAATACATTTTCACACTACCTGACATATTTAAAAAAATAAAAATAAGATGCAAGTAAAACTGCCTTTAAGTAGCAGAATATTAGAAGATTAAAAGAAAAACTTATGCAAAACTTTTAAACAAATTTAAAACAAATTATGTCAAACTGTAACTGTTACGGGGTGAATGAGACGAGAGGCATGCGGATCCATATGCAAGGCTTTATTTAGACGGAGACGTGGTCATAAAACAGACATGGGTCAGACAATGGCAAACAGGTATATTGAGGGCAAGACAGAAGAGTAATCCAAAACAGGCGTGGTCGATCAGCGGCTAACAATATCCAGAGAGCTTGACAAGAGAGGTAATCCAACAACATGAGCAATAGTCCAGACAAGTTGCAAACATAGTCTGATCGGCAAGATGAAACGATAATCCAAAATACACAGGCAAGAATCTGAACCCAGGAAAGCAGGCAAGGCTATGACTAGGAACTAAGAACTAGAAATGGCTCCGTAGAGTAGCTATCGCTATGAGAGTGATAAACGCTATACAATACTCAGCCATGAATGGTGGTGTGAGACTGATTATATAGTGTGTGTTATTGGTAGCAGCTGTGTGTGATTGGTTTCAGGTGCGCTTGTGATTAGTGCAATGGAGCATGGGAAATGTAGTCCAGAGTGATGTGTAACAGTCTGTGTGGTGTGAGAGTCAATATAATGGGAGGGCGACTCCTGGTGGCAAGCGGACGGAAGTTCATGAACAGGATTCGTGACAGTAACCATATTTGTTTTATTTAGAGCTCAACTAAAAAACTTTGCATGCAAAGCTTAGACTTAAAAAAAAACAAACTGTTTAGAAGTAAATAATAATAAAAAAATTCATACCAGCCAGAGCAAGGCTGCCACCTCATACCAGCCACCTTTGTCTCTTTGCCCCCCTGAAATTAAGCAAATTACATAAATTTTAATTTTCAACATGTGAATTAAGTATTTCTTTTTTAGGTGCCAAAGCTGTCTGATCCTGCACATAAATTTAAATTCAAGCCAAATAAAAAAAGTCAGTAGGCGCGTTTCCATTACCCTTCAAATTGCGCAAATTGAAAATACGCCTAATGGAAAAGCGTCAATTTCGCAAAAACGCCCATATATCACAAAAAATGTTTTACGCTCACATTAGGTGTTTTTTCAGGCAATGCGAAAAAGGAATAATTCGCAAAACTGCAATGGAAACGGCTTTTTCGCATTTACAGGTCACATAAAAGGCGTATGTAAAAAGTCATATGATCTTTCTTCAATGTACTATAACCTCCAAGAAACACTTCATATGTGGCCGCTCTCCAGTAGAAGGGGCTTTCCCTGCCATTAATGCTTAGACAATTTACACTAAACACGTCTGCGGCGCAGTGTGGCTCTGATACAGCCACCGAAGCTGATTGCGGCCACTCAATGCTTGTGTTTATTCCAGAATCCAGCCGCGTAACGCACGTTTCCGAAGCGGCTCTCTGTGCTGCTTCTGTAAAGATACACGCATACCTTTGAATAAATATAGCCACAATCGGTTGCCATGGCTTATCGCGAGAGGCAAAAGGTTACGTTTTAGTCGCATAACATTGGTTAATGGAAACGCCGTCATTTCGCAATACGTTTTTATTGACATTTAAAAAATATCGGCAAAGTTTTGCTCAAATCTGTAATGGGCCTACTGTTACTTACATTTTTTGCTTTTCCTGTTCCCATGATTTTTACAGTGTTCTTTGTTTAAATGCACTGGGCAGTCTGTTAGGAAGAGAACATAAACAATTATATTACTATTTGAAAAGGACTGAGGCTTCAAACACACACACACAATGCTGGATGTACAGTGGGTACGGAAAGTATTCAGACCCCCTTAAATTTTATATATATATATATATATATATATATATATATATATGGATAGAAAATAAAAGGCATATAGATGTAGAAATGATGGAAATACATCTTCTCTGCTGAAAAATCCAGCTTTCCTGTTCACCAGCATAAGGTATGTTTTGCATGCTGGGACCAACATGGGATGCTGGCTGCTGGTTTGGTGGTCAGCATAAGGAGCAGATGTGCTGGTATACTAGCACATGTTGGCTTTTGCTTGACTTTCACTAATGAAGAGAATGTAGATCAGCTAATGATAAACCAGTTCTCTGAAATAGCTCAAAGGTGCATCTCATGAACCTTCAATTGGAAAGCATATACTGTATAGACAGAGGACACCACAAGAGTTACAAATTCTGACAATGGATATTTCTTCCCTGTTGGCCTGGCAAATCAACTAGCTCTGTGGCCGATGCCATTTCAACCACGCCTTCCAAGAGCTGTCAGATCATCAGCTGGACAAGTGTCTATTTCTAAAGTAAAATAAGCCTGATATTGACATGACCTAAAAGGCTGCTCTGTAAGAAAGAAAGAAAGGAGCCACTGCTCCAAACGTCATACCTACAGCTAATTTCACTTCCATCTGCAACATGGAAAACCTTTAGAAGACTTGAAAAAATATTCTTTATTGTTTCTATGGACACTTTATCCACTGGGTATAAAAAGGAATTATCTGTGATTAAGTCAGTTGTGACACATTTCTCTTCCCCAGGAGAAGAAGAGGATATCTTCCTAATGCGTGAATTTTGTGCATCTGCAATCACAAGGGAAAAAACATTAGTTGGAGAACAACAGGAAAATGCTGAATGTAAAATATGACTTTTAATAAAATTAATAAGGCAGCTTAAATCTTTTTTTTGTATATAAGCAATTGTAAGCAAAATATAAAGAAGCTGTATTTGTTTAATCTCACATCAGACTACATATGCTTTAAATGTGGTTGAAAAATATCACTCATAAGTTCTTCATTCTGCATGCTCCAAAGGCCAAATTTAACATTTAAATGTATTTAATACAGTGACTTACCAGAACATTTGCAGAATTTTCAAGTTTGCAGAAATTATTTGCACCTTTCATATTTCTGACCCATCGCTCATTTATTTTTTGTTTGGCGACTTTAACGGCTTTTTTCCATTTCTGTTTACAGGTTTTGCAAGCCACAGAAATGTGGACATTGCATGAACTGCATTTTTTTTAATGTGGACCCAGGCATCCTGTGATAAACAAAAAAAACCCAGACATTTTAACATTAGCATCCCTGTTGAAAAAAACAGCATATGCTGGTTAGGTAGGTTTTGACGCTGGGATGCTGGTTTATGCTGGTCCTTTGCTGGTTTATGCTGGTCCTTTTGCTGGTTTATGCTGGTCCTTTGCCAGCACATGACCAGCATAAACCAGCAAAAGGACCAGCATAAACCAGCAAAAGGACCAGCATAAACCAGCAAAAGGACCAGCATAAACCAGCAAAAGGACCAGCATAAACCAGCAAAAGGACCAGCATAAACCAGCAAAAGGACCAGCATAAACCAGCAAA
>NW_015558605.1:928556-955848 GCF_001515605.1 Sinocyclocheilus anshuiensis | reverse complement strand
TAAACCAGCAAAGGACCAGCTTAAACCAGCAAAGGACCAGCTTAAACCAGCATCCCAGCGTCAAAACAAACCTAACCAGCATATGCTGGTTTTTTTCAACAGGGATACATGTAGCAAGTTAATCATTTAATTGTTTTATTGTTATGCTTCTAAAATCAGCATAGACCAATACAATTTCCATCCTGGTTAATGCTGCTGTGTTTTGGAACATGTCAGAAATTGGTTATAAACAGGTCGAAGTTGGTCCAAGCTTGTCATAAGCTGATCAAAGCCGGTCCAAACAGGAAATGAGTTGATCTAAACTAATGCAAGCCTGGACCAGCGGCAACCATGTGTGCTTTTTAAAGTGTATATGTACAGGTGGATTAAATATCACCAGTTTGTACAATATAAAAATATCCACTCTGACCTAATCTGAGCTCATAAAACATCAGCTTAATTACTGACCGCGTTAGGGATTGTTTCGAAATGCTGCATCATGCTGATTTGGTGTTTGGATAACATTAGCACATCTAAACATATTAATACATCATTAAATTTGAAAGATTTTAACAGACCGTTAAATGAGAAATAACGCATCAAGTGAAAACCATTACAGATTAACTAATATAGAAATACTAAACGTATACTGTTAATACAATATCAGGTAACAAGTAATAAAACAGAAGAAAAGTCTCCAATGTCATGTCTGTTAGAAAGCAAACTTGCTGTAAAATTCATGCTAAATAGTTTATATTATACTTTTTTTTTACAATACTTTTTCTCATTTTCGGTTATCAGATGAGAACTGTATTTCTCAGGCGAAGTTCTGGTCTTCATTTTTTTAAATGGTCTGTTGCCAAACAAGCCATAATTCTCATTAGAAAGTGTGTCTCTGATCTTGTATTTGACTTTTAACATCTGTAAACTGCTTTAATTGCTTGGAGAGTTATATTTTTGACACTGTCCGAGTGGAATACATTTGGTCACTCATTAAAAGAAATCTCTGTACTAATTCCTCCTCATTATGCTGCTATATTAAAGATGTTTTAAGGTCACGATCCTGTGAAATACTATAGTATAAACATACATTTTCTATATATATACTCTTGCCTGATCAATGTGATTGAGCTGGTCAGTCAACGTTCATTATCTGGTGAACAGCACCATCTTGTGGAAAAACACCAAAATACAGCTGGAAGGGCGAATCTCGCGCATTTTACGAATGTCAACCAAAATGAGAAAGATTACATTGTGGCATTCAGTTATCTTTACTAGTCTACCTCGATACATTACATTTTAATTGTAAAATGACTTGTGAAGTATTATTGTATTGAATATATTTGAAAACTACAAACTAAATTACATTTTGACTTTATTTTATGTTGGGGTGAAATATAATGTACAGTATAAGTGTAAAAGCAACCTACTTTTTTTTCTTGCATGATTATTGCTGTTAATTACTAACACAAATGATGACAATAAGGATACCCAGAAACAATAATTTAGCTCATTAACTCCACAAGATCATTTTGTCGAGGTAATGGCATCCTTATGTCGTGACCACACAACATGAAGTCATATCCTAGAGATCCTGCGTCGAGGAAATGACATCCGTTTCTTTTCTTAGCTATTTTTTGTCTTGTTTTCCAGTTCAAACATCTAAACATCCTCCCAGCAAACACAGCACACTGTGGCGAATCTTGGTAAAGTTACTTTTTTTTAGCTAACGTTCTAGAAACATTGTGGGCATGTCCTTAAAAGATGTCGCTAGTTATGTTGCAGTGCTTTGGTGCTCTGGTCCACAGATAGCTTTCAGTCATTTTATTATCTTTGTTGAGATAAATGCCATTTGAGTATTATTTTAGAAATGTAATGCATGCTGTTCAACGCTGAAAGAAATGGACGAGGTGGTTTGTAGTTCTGCAGTTCTTTTTTTTTTTTTTTGCAGTCCTTGCAGTGGAGCAAATGCACAAAAACACTACAACAACTTACAATTGCTCATGCATTAAGAATTAACACATTTAACATTTGAAATGTCTGAAATTCTGAATAGTGATTTTCAGCATGATGTCGGAACCACTCCACTCATGACTCATTTCCAGGCAACAATCAATAATGCATTTCTTGATCTTGATGGCCAATCCAACATTTATTACGTGTAACGTAACGTTAGAGCTGCTCCATTGCAGCGGCTTAGTACTGTAATCACGCGCTTTGCTGTAATAATGCATGGAGACACTCGTTATAAATCTCCTAACTGTGATATTTTCAGAAATAGAACGTGCTGCGATTTATATTCCAAAGCCACTCATATAATGCAGAAACACTCAAGCAAGCAAAACACGCGCAACGCGTGCAGGTATTTGTACTGGTGCAGAATAGTACAGCCTAAGCGTTTCACACAAGCTGCTAGTTTCACTTTCGCCAGAAAGTCGTGTATGCCTAAAGTTAAAAATAAATGATGTTTATAGTGAATGCCCCTATAAATGGTCTTATTTTTACGATTTCGTTTTAATCCAAATGATTTGTGTGCTAAGTGAGTGAACATCAGAATTGCGCGCGCTCTCGCGTTCTCTCTCTCTCCCTACCGTTAAGTAACTTGTGCATTGTTTTACTTGCTTGTTTTTGACATATCCGACCGAACTACAAACTTTCCAGTGATGTCTGTGAGAAAGATATATTCACTAGAAAACCTCGCGCATCTGCGCCGCCGCGCGCTCAATCCACTCAGCGTGCTTTGCTTATCAGCTCGCGCACATCAGCTATACAGGCGTTAATACTGAATGTTTAACATTATATTCATTGCATACATATACTTCGTAGACATCCTTATCGCTGTCTGTTGTTTTGTTGTCGGTTTTTCATTGTCTGAATATTGCACTTAACACATGCTTTTTGGTATCGGGGCATTTTAACGAGTACGAGTACGAGTACAGGAGACCAGTATCGGGCCCGATACCAGTATCGGTATCGGTGCATCTTTAGTTTTTATATTAAAAATGGGCATTTATGTTTTAGTCTGTGTTTGTGTCTGACAACACATCGTCTTTTCGAGTGGAAATGGAAGTCTGGAGGAAAGGTCAGGGGAGTTTATGTTTCACCTTTAGTGCTGGACCTGTCATTGAAGGTAATTGTTAAAAGACGTTTTTAAATGACGCAGAAATACACAAACGCATGTGTTGTGATTTTGAATATCTCTACATCCTAATTGGTCTTCAGTCATTTTTTTTGTTTTTTTTCCTAAAACCAATGTATCCAAGATGTTTTAAATCTGTTGTGGCTATTACTGTCTGAGTTAGTAAGCTAAGTTTAAAATTTTTAGGGGTCTATTTTGCAGTTATGCTTGGTTGGGACACCCATAAAAGTTTTTATTTTTATTTTTTAAACAGAAAACAAGAGAGGACTCTGCACAGCCACATTTACCAGATAAACAAACTGAAGTATTCTTGCAAACACAGGTGTATATTTTAAAAAAGTGTATCGGGAACATCGCTGCACGATTAAAAGAGGCCGAAATTTGTTTCAAAGAGCCAGGAAGTCACTCAGGCGCAGACACAACAAACGAAAATTGATATTAGCGTTAGCTTTCTAGGGAAGACAGACAGCAGATGTCGCCAGACCGTCGTGTGTGGGTGAAATGTCGTCCGCAAGGAGATGTTTTTTTGGAATGTAACAGTACACAATTACAGTGACACTGACTGGGTTAAGCATTTTAGGATGAGTCGAGATACTTTTATGTCCTTGGCTAATGAACATAAACCAGCTCTACAAAAGCAGGTTACCAAACTGGCGAAAGTCAATCGATTACAGACGACGACTTGCCGCTGTGATTTAGTGGTTTGCTACGCCCTGCGAGTACAGGACTGTGGCTGAATTGTTCGGTGAGGCGACATTGTGTAAACTCATTCGTGAAGTTTGCCGTGGAATTCAACGATTAATGCTAAGAAAATACATTCAGCTTCCATATGGCCCTGAACTTGAACACACTGCAAAAAATGCCTTTCTTAGATTTTTCATCTTGTTTCCAGCCAATATATATAAAAAAAAAATCTTAAATCAAAAAGGATTGTCTAGACAAGTAAAAAATTATTGTCGTTTTCAGAAAAAAATCAAGCCAAAATTAAGCGAGTTTTTGCTTGAAACGCGAGCTTAGCCGTAACCTGCTTCTTATCACTCTGCACACCGCGAAGTCGAAGTCTCTTGTCGGACCAGTTGTTTCCCCTATTGGTAGACATTTTTTTTTAAATTAACGTTAGCTAAAACAAATGGAGCTAGCAGGCGTCCTTTGGGTTGTCATGACAACGACGCTGCTTAGAGCGGCACTGTTTCGCGTTTCATTTACTCTGAATCAAAAGAGCATTGCGTCGCCTTTGATACTAGGGACCGAGGTGGGTCAGACCCGGCGTAGTTTAGGTATGCTTACAATGGAAATGAACATTTTATTGTCACACAGTGAATACTTTCAAATGAGGACCATCCACCACCGCAAGAGAGACTGGGCTGATGTTAAGCTCAGAGGAGTTGTCATGCAACATCCAGTCCAGCAAGATGGAAGTAGTTGTGGTGTGATCGTCATAAGATCGTCAGAATGCAATTATTTCACTAAAATCAAACCATCAATGATCGGTTTCAGCATTTGTATTTGAAGTCAGTTTTTTGTGCATATTGTGCATGCTATATCTATATTTGGAGAAGAGCTATTTACAGAATTTAAATTACTAGGAAACATTTATCCAGTGGACAAAAAGCAGTCATGGAGGATTTTCCAAAACGGCCCAATATGGAATTTGGCGCCACTAAAAAAAGAGATGACGCTGGAACATTGAGCTTTGGCACTAATAATACTTGCAGCATCAGGTGTGTGGCAGTTTTTTCATATGCATTCATATTTAAATACGCAATCTAAAAATTGCATTTCCATTTCTATCAGTGTTTGACGCAGTGTGTTCAGCAGCCAAACCACCGAGTCCAGGGCCTTCCATGACTGACTGGGTAAGGTGTGGTTTGTCATTTTGTTCATTTTGCACTTGTTGATTGATTGAAGGGTTTACATTCACAATAGAAAATGGACATCAGCCAGGAAACAAGGGTATTGAAAGACTGATAATGACATGCAACCAAACATGCAATCCAAATGGAGTCACAAGTTATCTTGTTGTTTGTCCCCCTCTGCATCCACTGTTCACTATTTCAAACACAAACCTAATAGTGTCAACCTAATAGATCAACAGAGGTGATCGTGATGAGTTTTTAAACCGGGTATGCCATCTAATTTATTAGAAATGTCATGACAAACACAATGGCAGGCATCAACTTAGGGCTGCTGCCAGAAAAAGCCGTTAAGTGGCAGTGTCTTCCCTAATTCTCTCTCTGTCTCTCTCTCTCTCTCTCTCTCACACACACACACACATGCAGAAATACTAAGTTTTCCAGTTTGATAAGTTTGCTCGGGCATCTGGCTAAAATAACTTGTACCTTCAACATTATTTGTCTATGACAAAAAGATTTTCAGTGTTTTCAGAGAATCTTTTAAGCAGTTGTTAAGTTCATATTAAGAATTAAAGAATGGCAGCCAACTGCTCTAAACAATAAATGAAAACTTGTGACCATGATAGTAGCAATGTAACATTTGGTGAAACAATAGTAAATGTTAATATGTTAATGGATAAATGTTAGCCAGGATATAACGAGTGTTATAATGTATTTTGACAGGCTTTGAATTTAATTTTCTCACAAAATCTACAGTAAAACCTGGTGAAAGTTGGCATGGAAAGAGTTATGGTTATCCTGAAGAAGAAATGTATTGAAAATTTCATGTCAACTCTGAAGGAATTTTAATAGTGGCAGTAGAAAAAGCAATGAATGGTCAATGTCTTATCTATTTTGACAGACTTTGTCTTTATTTTTCTCCCAAATTCTACAGTAAAACCCTGTGAAACTTGACATGGACAGACTAGAGTCATGGTCATCCCGAAGAAGAATCCATTGGAAATTTCATGTCAACTCGATTTTATTAATGCCTGTAGAAAAAGCAGGAAATAATCAGTGTTATTATGCATACATGTATCATTAACAGTTACTGACATTACCTCAGTAATTATAAATTAACTCTTCAGAGAAACATTTTATCTTGTGAAAAGCCTGTAGATATTGGTATTGTAGACTGTTGATTTGAAAGTTTTTGACGGATTTTATCTTTAATTTTCTCACAAAATCCACTGTGAAATATCTTCGAATGTAATATAACTGTATCTTTTAAAATATCTAATGTAAACATAGTTTTTAATAGGTTTGACTTGTTAGTGGGCAAATTTGATGAATAACCATTGAAATACTGGGCTCCATGTATCAGTACCGTAATTCAAGAAATAGACGAGCATCAAACTTCGGGCGGCGGCTGGCTTGACCGGGTGTTCACAGATGACGGCTCACTTGACCGCGGTCGATTCTGATTTACAAATAAAAAAAATCTCCAAATGTGCCACATGAAACGTGGATTCGGTCTTCCGACCTTTTACCGTCATATCAGTTGATTTTGAGAGTGCGCCAAAAAAATTTAAATGCAGGAAAAACCCTGCAATGTGTGCTGCCTCGTCTTCTTTCCTCATCAAGGTGTGCATGGTGTCTCTGTCTTGCACAGTCAGCAGACTGTAGTGACCTGGGGCCCGTTCTTCGTACGTCGCTAACTCAGTTTCAGTTTTTTGTGCATATTGTGCATGCTATATCTATATTTGGAGAAGAGCTATTTACAGAATTTAAATTACTAGGAAACATTTATCCAGTGGACAAAAAGCAGTCATGGAGGATTTTCCAAAACGGCCCAATATGGAATTTGGCGCCACTAAAAAAAGAGATGACGCTGGAACATTGAGCTTTGGCACTAATAATACTTGCAGCATCAGGTGTGTGGCAGTTTTTTCATATGCATTCATATTTAAATACGCAATCTAAAAATTGCATTTCCATTTCTATCAGTGTTTGACGCAGTGTGTTCAGCAGCCAAACCACCGAGTCCAGGGCCTTCCATGACTGACTGGGTAAGGTGTGGTTTGTCATTTTGTTCATTTTGCACTTGTTGATTGATTGAAGGGTTTACATTCACAATAGAAAATGGACATCAGCCAGGAAACAAGGGTATTGAAAGACTGATAATGACATGCAACCAAACATGCAATCCAAATGGAGTCACAAGTTATCTTGTTGTTTGTCCCCCTCTGCA
This sequence comes from Sinocyclocheilus anshuiensis, assembly GCF_001515605.1. Classification (NCBI taxonomy): domain Eukaryota; kingdom Metazoa; phylum Chordata; class Actinopteri; order Cypriniformes; family Cyprinidae; genus Sinocyclocheilus; species Sinocyclocheilus anshuiensis. Next base: position 948,647 of record NW_015558605.1, on the reverse strand, counting down.
TCCACTGTTCACTATTTCAAACACAAACCTAATAGTGTCAACCTAATAGATCAACAGAGGTGATCGTGATGAGTTTTTAAACCGGGTATGCCATCTAATTTATTAGAAATGTCATGACAAACACAATGGCAGGCATCAACTTAGGGCTGCTGCCAGAAAAAGCCGTTAAGTGGCAGTGTCTTCCCTAATTCTCTCTCTGTCTCTCTCTCTCTCTCTCTCTCACACACACACACACATGCAGAAATACTAAGTTTTCCAGTTTGATAAGTTTGCTCGGGCATCTGGCTAAAATAACTTGTACCTTCAACATTATTTGTCTATGACAAAAAGATTTTCAGTGTTTTCAGAGAATCTTTTAAGCAGTTGTTAAGTTCATATTAAGAATTAAAGAATGGCAGCCAACTGCTCTAAACAATAAATGAAAACTTGTGACCATGATAGTAGCAATGTAACATTTGGTGAAACAATAGTAAATGTTAATATGTTAATGGATAAATGTTAGCCAGGATATAACGAGTGTTATAATGTATTTTGACAGGCTTTGAATTTAATTTTCTCACAAAATCTACAGTAAAACCTGGTGAAAGTTGGCATGGAAAGAGTTATGGTTATCCTGAAGAAGAAATGTATTGAAAATTTCATGTCAACTCTGAAGGAATTTTAATAGTGGCAGTAGAAAAAGCAATGAATGGTCAATGTCTTATCTATTTTGACAGACTTTGTCTTTATTTTTCTCCCAAATTCTACAGTAAAACCCTGTGAAACTTGACATGGACAGACTAGAGTCACGGTCATCCCGAAGAAGAATCCATTGGAAATTTCATGTCAACTCGATTTTATTAATGCCTGTAGAAAAAGCAGGAAATAATCAGTGTTATTATGCATACATGTATCATTAACAGTTACTGACATTACCTCAGTAATTATAAATTAACTCTTCAGAGAAACATTTTATCTTGTGAAAAGCCTGTAGATATTGGTATTGTAGACTGTTGATTTGAAAGTTTTTGACGGATTTTATCTTTAATTTTCTCACAAAATCCACTGTGAAATATCTTCGAATGTAATATAACTGTATCTTTTAAAATATCTAATGTAAACATAGTTTTTAATAGGTTTGACTTGTTAGTGGGCAAATTTGATGAATAACCATTGAAATACTGGGCTCCATGTATCAGTACCGTAATTCAAGAAATAGACGAGCATCAAACTTCGGGCGGCGGCTGGCTTGACCGGGTGTTCACAGATGACGGCTCACTTGACCGCGGTCGATTCTGATTTACAAATAAAAAAAATCTCCAAATGTGCCACATGAAACGTGGATTCAGTCTTCCGACCTTTTACCGTCATATCAGTTGATTTTGAGAGTGCGCCAAAAAAATTTAAATGCAGGAAAAACCCTGCAATGTGTGCTGCCTCGTCTTCTTTCCTCATCAAGGTGTGCATGGTGTCTCTGTCTTGCACAGTCAGCAGACTGTAGTGACCTGGGGCCCGTTCTTCGTACGTCGCTAACTCAGTTAGCTGGATTTGATTGTTGACGATTTGGCATGAGCTTGGATTATTTGGTTTTTCGAAGCTCATCCCGGAGTTGCTGTCATAGCAACAGGCCCGTAAGCTTAAATCTGCTCGGGAGCAGGCTTATTTCATGTAAACAGGATTAGATGTTTTTAATCTTTAAACCTTTATAAGCGGAGGTGATACGGGAAGTCTGCGCGCAACCATGTCATGTCCGTTTTTTGAGAGAGCAACCTGTGGCCTAAGGTGTGAGGATAATTCGTAGAGTTTTCAGAATTAATCGCGTGTTACGGGATAGGCAGGATCCTTTAGCACAGCGCGGCAGTATTCTTTTGGAGAGATACCGTTTTTCTCGGGAGGGTGTAATTTACCTTATTAATTTGTTGGACCCTCACATTAAAAGTCGGGCTTTAACAACAGCACAGTCTGTGTGCATTGCCTTGCGATTCTTTGCGAGTGGCACGTTCCTCTACACTGTTGGAGACACGGAGAACTTAGTGAAAAGTGCTGTCTGTCGTGCCATTTCGCAGAGTTTACCTGGCACTCAAACAGTTTTGGGGGTTTTTCCGAGCCACATAAGACCCCAGGTTGTAAAACAGTTTTTTCACTGTTGCAGGTACATTATAATTGTTAAAGAAGATCATGCAATCATGACCATGCCAGTAAATATGATTCGATTGTCCTGATTGGTGCCGTAGACTGCACACACATTACCATCAAGGCCCCAATGAAGGGGATTTTGTGAACCGAAAGGGGGTTCACAGTGTAAATGTGCAGGTGAGTTACTATTAGGATTCTGAACATTTTAGATTAGTAATATATAATATAAAAAGGAATGTATTCAAGTATAGTAAAATAATAAACTCTCTTAGATGGTGTGTGACTCTATGTACCATATTACCAATGTGGAAGCCAAATGGCCAGGATCCGTGCATGACTCCAGAATTTTTAGAGAGTCACGTTTGTGCACATTATTTGAACGTGGCAAGGAAAATATAGATGTCTGGCTCACTTTATTACATACACTTACTCTGGGCCTAACAGAACTGCATTTTACCATTGTACAGGTGATTACGACGGGATCCTGATCGGAGACGGGTTCGAGGGGATTTTTCTCAAGAGCAATTTTTGAAGGGGACACAAATAATACAGCTAAAATTGTAGTAATTTGTAGTTTGTGGTTTGCAATTCTCACGTCATCCTTTTGTCAATACACTTTAATGGCAAATTTTGATTTTCATATTTGGTACGTGGTTTTTATTTATTTTTGCAATTACAGTGTTTAGTAATTGCAAAAAGGCCAAACAACTCCACCTTTGATTCATCTCTTCAGAGCACATTATTGCTGAAGTCCTGTTTCTTATGTAGGCGTTGGTAACAATCTTTGTTGAGATCAGGACCTTTTCAAAAATATCAGTAAATCTTTTAAATATGAGAAGATACCAGTAAATGACTGCTATGATGTGTGAACAAAACATAAGCGTCGCCGCATGCTTAAGATCAGAGCAGTGCAGAGGAAAGCAGCCTTGTTTTTCTGTTTTATGGTGTTGTTTCAGTGTTTGGTGTTTAGTTTGATCCTGGTGTCATCTTCTACACCCACTCCATCAGGGCTGGGTCGTGCAGCAGGACTTTCTCAGGCTGTGTGGTCCAGAACAGTGGAGAACCTCACCCTTTATCAACAGAACATCAGCTCCTTCTGGAGATTTCGAGCACTTCCCTTATGATCGTTCAGATCTGAGGCGTCCTCCGTACATGCTGGAGCTAACCGCAGATTGTGGTCACAATGGACTGAAAGAGTGGGCAGGAATGAGAGGATATGCAGAGGATTATTGATGATGCAACAGCAGGAAAGGACGGTTGAGGGGATCTCCGAGCACAAGAAATCCTGAGCAGATTCAGACGTCAGGGAGGAAATGAGCAAACCCCAGACCAGTGGAGGCGTGTCTACAGTGACCCTAGAAATTATTTGAACCCTTAAGTCACACTTAATGATTTCTGAAGTCATTGTAAAAGATGCAATATAATAAAACGAGTGTCATTCATCTTTACAGATATATATCACAAGAACACTTTTCAAAGATTCCAAATAAGGAAGCTTGTTAGTTGCGAGATGATAAAACAGTAGTTGTGAAAACAATTGTGATACTTTGTGGTTGTCAAAAGATTAATTGACCATAATTAATGATTAAATAATTTGTGGGAAAATTATTTCTTATAATCGCCGTGACACAGTTACTTCACAGCCAAACATGGCTCATTAGAGTGAACTTAGCTCTGCGGTAATAGTATTAAATATTGTTACAACAGAAAATCAGACTTGTTATTTTATACTGTATTACATTTTAACAGAGGTTTAGCTTTATTCAGTGTTGATGTTTTATTGATAATTTCCCAATTATGGTGATTAATGTTTCTTAAACGTAAGACATTTGACTTATATTATAATAAATTAAATTAAGAAGCAGAACAACGTAGCAGCAACGTATTACTGTATTACTAAATTATATAAAAAAACAATGTAGCTACTATGATAGAAATAGAGATCAATCTTTCAAAAATGCAAAAATGTTTTGGTGCAAGAATCTTTTAACTAGACACTGAGACACACTTCAGCATATCAACGCTCAACATACCTCAAAAATATTGACGATCAAAAAAAGTTTAAATATAAAAACTTAAATATATAATACAAATCAGTTACACATTGCAAAACAAGATATGAAAAAGCCAACGAAAACAACAGAAAATTGTTCCTTTGAGAGTGCTGCACCAGTGACAAGCTGTTGGACATCTAAAGGTATAATTTTTGTATAAATTTTGGGTGTCATGGATGAGCTTTAGATAATGCATGAAGCTTTTTAATGATTGTCACCATTGTTGAGTTTCATATTCTGATTATTGATGCTTCTGTGAGTCTAAATGAAATAGTATTTCTAAATATTTTTTCGCTACACGTTTTTAAAATCCTAAAGAATCGCTGAACTGAGATATTTCAGTGTGAGATCCAGCAGCAATCAGGGGTGACGGTGCAAAATTTATAGGTATTAATGACGACAAATAACAACACAGTTGATAAGTGATTTTACTTTAGATGAGATAATCAGTGAATCAGGCCACTTTATGATGGTTTTTGTCACCGCCCATAAGTAGCCAACATTACCAAATCTCATTTCATCTTAGTTTCATTTGTTGCAAAAAAAAAAACTTGTTTTATAAATAAGCTATTACAATAGAAAAACAAATGTTAAACTAAATGAACACTAATCGCCTCGATGACTAACTATTAATTTCAAAAACATACCCACATTATCTAGAGCTAAACCTCTGTTTATTCCCAGTAAGAACTTTTTTACACGTATCAAATAAATACAAACTGAGTAGTTTTGAAAATCACATGATCTAGTCCCCTTGTTCAGTATGTACCATTGTAAAGACGGTGGTCTATTTTTCACAGCCTCATATTCATCCATGTAAAATTCAATATGCCGTCTGCCCGGACTAAAATCTGTTCATTCTCTCTGTGTGCTCAGTCTTGTGTGGCAGAACCTGATTTTACCAAGAGCGACATGTTCCTGGATCAACATCTTTGTTGAACCTGGAACAACTTTGTGATTAACCAATCAGATTTGAAGAACCACTTTATAGTTTTTGTGAAGTTTAGGCTTACAATCAGTGTTTGGTGCTTGTACATCAGTGTCATTCATCTATCATTTCCTCTGATTTAGTTGCAAAGACTAAAGTCTCAAATCCAAAGAGATTCTTTATAAAAGAGTCAGCCACGCCTACCTAAAACGGCTCGTTCTAACACGCCCCCACATACCTACGTCACTATGTGGGAAGATTTGCATAACGCCGCCCAAATGTTCACGCAAAGAAAGAAGGCGTAACTTTTATTCTTTCTGCTCACTCTAGGCCGCCGTGTGTGACGCTGTGTTCCTTTGTGAAAGCGAAACTACTTTGTTTGGCCCTTCCAAAAGAGTAGAAATCAGTGGTTAAGTTGTATTTACCACACTGTTCCAGAACAGTTTAACCCAAATATCCAGATGTGTGCAGCACATTTTATGGAGGACTGTTTCCTGATCCTGGTAGAGTAGACTACAATGCAGGCTGTTCTGACTCACAGACTGTAAGTACGTTTTTTATTATTATTATTATTTAAATAATTTGCCACTGATGATTCAAACGCGAGTTTTGAGCAGTGTAGAGTAGCGCTTGTTGTTTGTAATTTCTCCGATCACAAATGCAGACATGGTTTTATGTTTACACGGCGCGATGCAACGCAACGCGTAAAAAGACAGTATAAGTCATTATAATCCGTAATTATGTCCCCACTGGATGCAACAAATGCCTCGTTTATAATGGGTTTTAATGTTTTTGTCTCGTCGCTCCGGCTGGACAGGGCATCATCACAGTATGTGAGGGGTGTAACATTTCCGTCACACGCTTGAGGTATTCGGCCAATCACAACGCACTGGATAGCTGGCCAATCAGAGCACACCTCGCTTTTCAGAACGATGAGTTTTGTAAAAATCGACGCGTTTCAGAAAGGCGGGGCATAGATGAGAAACAATAATGTACAGTATGTGGAAAATAATGTGTTTTTTTAACTTTAAACCGCATAAACACATTTCATTACACCAAATACACAAAATAATGTTCTTTTTAGCAGCATCATATGACCCCTTTAAATTAAGCCCATCTAACCCAGAGTCCAGTGAAAGTTCAAATTATGCTTCTGAAACTCTGAATCTGTTGAATAAATTGATTCATGAAGTGATTCACTCTTTCAAGGTCCTCAAAACATCAGCACCTGCTGGTCAAAGCAATGTAAATGCAAGAAAACTCAACCCAAACATGTAAAATGACATATTTTACAAAGCAATTGCAAATGTTTTCATCAAAGTGCAATCTATAAAATGTAAAATACAATTAATTAAATACCATTAAATATAAAGGTTCTGTAAAATTGGAGGGATTTTCTTGTGCTTGTTTTGTCTGTTATAAGGCAAGGCTTGGCTATAACAAAAAGTGATTAGGTGGTGACAAGTGCTTTACGGTTTTAATTCTGCGCAAATCATTCTGCAAGTTACTGAACCAGTGATTTATCAATGATTCACTCAACATACAATAATATGTCTTGCATGGGGGGTTTAAAACATTTACAACGTGAAAAACATGCAGATTTCTGAGATGTGCACAATATGTATTGTGTATATATATATATATATATATATATGACAACACAGCCATCTGATTTGAACATAAAATCAGTTTGTATTTTCCTTCATGAAATTCACACTAGCCATATATGCTTTATAAACTCAACATTGCATTGTATTTTTGTTTTTGTTTTGTTTTTTTGTTTAATGAATAGTTTTTTTAATACAGAATTCTTAAAAATATATGTTATTTTCTATTGTATTTTGTATGATTCAATGGAATTAATTATTCTATTGAATTTTCCTATTTTTCTGAATAAGGAATTTGGGACATCTGTAATGAAAACTTTATACAATGACTTCACAGTGTACAGGATCAGGAATTACAGTGATGTAGCAGAACACAACAGCTGAGCTCCGAAGATAAAAACCCAAGAAAAAAAAAAAGAATTGTCCCAATGAAAAAAAAAATAAAAAAAAATACATTGTCTCCAGATTGGCTTTAAGACACACCAAGCTTTTGAAATTAGGTGATTATATATGTTTATGGGAAAGTGATAGGTCAGTGTGATTTCAGCTTCCTTTTTAAAAACTGAGCCAAATTCCCTGTGAAGAACCACACTACCCATAATCCTGAGCAGAGCTCCTCCTTGGATATACCAGTCGGAGAAGTTGCATGAAAACAATATCACGCAGCAGTGAGAAGCTTTGCACATGATGTACTCACACAAGTCTCCTTGCTCTCTTAAACTACATTTTTTACAGCAAACCCTAAAAGATCCCTATGAAGAACATGAATAGGACAGGAATAAAAATAACACTGTTCATGCCAGGCTGACAACTTTTATTAAGAGTTTAAGAGTTCACATTAACCACTCAGCTCACAACAATAACATTGCAATTCCCTCGTGTGTAAAATGTTATATTATTCTGTACTGTAATATACAACATTGCTAAAGTGTGCAATGCAAGTTATCAAAAGACTAAAGAGTTACAACATTACAAGCAATCATGCTGTCCATCACTAGATTTGCTGGGGGAAATAAATAGCAAATCATGTGTATTTCAAATAATGACAGACAGCAATGATTTCATATACTGCAAAAAAAAAAAATTTTTCACTTAGTATTTTTGTCTTGTTTTCCAGTACAACTCTCTTAACTTTCTTGAATCAAGATGCAACTTGAGAAGCAAGTATTATTCTTGCTTAAAACCAGATAAAATATCTTAATAATATCTCAATTCAAAAGCAAAATAAGATTTTTGAATGCCCCATTGGCAGATATTTTTCTTGTTTTAAGCAAAAACAAAATTTTGATAATTTTTTTAAGAAAACAAGACATAAGATGTAATTTTGCTTGTCAAGTAAATGCATCTTGATTCGAGAATGTTCAGATATTTGTTCTGGAAAGCAAGGCAAAAATACTAAGCAATAAAATATTTTCATATTTGCAGTGCACAGCTTTTTAGAGTAAGAAATTTACCGTTTAATTACAGTAAGTGTAAAATCTTGGTAATTTTTACAGTTTATTTTTATATACTGTATAATAGCAGCTCATGACACAGTCCTCTGCAGCTTTGTACCCCGAATGACATGAACAGGTCAAGACATCAGAAACAACATGAACTGAACATAATATGTTCATCTCTACACTATAACAAGCAAACTATGTTGTATACGAAACGTCTTATGGCGCTGTAAAAGCACTAATAAACAACACCGCATGACTAACAGGTGGAACGAAAGCAAATATGCAAATCTTTCACTTTTTGCATGTCACTTTGCATCCAAAACATCCTTGATGGCTCGGGATAACTTCCCCAGCGAGGGCTCCTGGGACTGGGGAAAACGGAGCAGCTTTGAATAACAAATGAGCCCTATTTTCACTTGAGCTTATCACATAGTCATAGACAGCCTTGCGCGGCCCGTCATTTGTCCATGCAAAGTGTCTCCACTTGTTCACAATCATTATCATCAGACTGTATCATCAGTGACAGTTTCATGTCATTTTGTGAACTGAGCCACTCGTTTTGCCGTCCCATAGAAATCCATAAGTTACAGACATCCAAAAGAGGAAGGAGACATGTAATGAAATGAAAATGAACCACAGTCCAGTGCTTAGATGCACAAATGTACTTCTATTGACTAGGGGTGTAATGGTACACAAACATGACGGTTCGGTACGTAACTCGGTTTTGACGTCATGGTTCGGTATGGTTTCAGTACAGCTGTGCAAAATAAATAAACATAAAATTGCGCTTTTTTTAAACAGTGGTTTACTGAACAAATTGCCCTTTCTTTAAATACTGTAAATTCGATTATAATTAAAATTTATACGGATAAAAATCTACCTCAGCTTAGGCTTATTACATTACTATAAGGTTACAATTAACAACAGAGCCCAAACTTAAATTTAATTACTATTTATTTTTAAATATAATAATCAACACTAAAATTAAAAAATTGTATGCAAACATGTAAATTGTACATGATGCCGGTTTTAAATTAACTACTAAATTATAAAATTTCTTTTTGTTGTTGAAATATATTCATTTACAGAGTGGCTGTCATAATTTGTTTCGTAACAATTATTTAATGTATTTTTAAATAAATCTAAGACATCACTAACAGGTTAAGTAAAATAATACGAGTATTGTCTAATATTTTGCAAATAGATATTAAGGGATGTTCATCCTAACAGACGGCCGACACTCGTTAACCAATTATTAACCGTTAACCGACAAGATTATTTTAAATTTGAATTGAATTAAATTAGAAAGGGTAAGTGTCTGTGACGCATTAAAAATACTAACATTTGTTTTCTGGGGATTAATTTTACATGCGCAAAAAGCAGCAAACAACAGAACACGAGGATTCACATGGTCTTATCATATCACATCACGCACCTGCAGCGCTTAAATAATAAATTAAGAAAGCGAAAGAAAAAACTGTGCAACAAGTAGCCTAGTATGCAGAGTTTCGGTTCATTTTTGTGCTGCGCGAAAGGAAACCAAGACGGCAGAAAGCAGCATCCTATTTTTCTTTAGGCCAATTTTACAAAAGCATAAAGATTTGTTTGTATTATGAATGCACACAAATAAAAGCAAACCTTTTACAATTCTGATTATCTTTATGACTAAAAGGAGTAGTTGCTTCCACTGTTGGAAGGAAAAAATTCAAGTGATGGTGCCGCATGCGTTAAGCATTGCTACCTTGACAATGCAGCCTGTTCATTATCATAATAAAATACAGTCAGTCAAACATCTGGAAAAAAACACTGCTCAGTTTAAATATGTAGTAAAATCTGTGCCGTTAAGTGTTATGCAAAACATTTTGTTTTACGTGGATATTGGAACGCCAGTGAAGTAGGCTACATAATAAATAATATTTTGGCATTCAAATACATCGCGAATATGGAAACATTTGATTTTGTCGAATGGGAGACCCAACGTTGGTTTCAGTTTTGTTTTAGCCTAAATGAATACGTTTTGGCTTGTCGTTTATATTTATATAAGAATTCTTGTTCTTTTCTAAATACTGTTAAATTGAAAGGATTTGTTGTGGAGTGATGGGAACTAAAATAGCCTAGCTATGTTTACAGTGTTTATTATAATGTTTGGAAACATTTTGCGTCTGCATTAGGCTTATTTCTGAATGAAATAATAAAATGCGACTTGTACGCGACTTATGTTTTTTTTCTCTCTAAAAAACGATTTTTTTTATACGCGTAGCGCATTTTAACCATGCAGCAAACCTTTTAAAATATTTTGATAAATTAGGCCTACTGAAAAAAAAAAGACTTTTAAAACCGTTTAACTGATTGTAATAATCGGTCAAAATTCTTACGGTCGGTTAACGGTTAACCGGTTAAAATTAGCATCTCTAGTCAAGAGATGTTCATTCATGTTTATTTCATGTTAAAACAAGTTTATACAGCGATCTGTCGTGCTACATCAAAGAGTGGCAAAATGGCATTTATTTTTTTAATTTCCTGGAAAAAAATGGACATAATTTGAAAGATGAGATTTCGTTTTTTATCAAAAGTAACAATATATAAAACTGGAAGTTTCTAATGAAGTTCCACTCGTGCAGTGGTTAAAACAATGCTGTATTTGTTCGGTACACATGCGTACCGATCTGAAAGACCCGAGCTAACCGTTACACCGTGTACCGTTAAGCCCCGTTCACACCAAGGACGATAAATATAAAGATGACGATATTAGCATCCACACCAGCTCGTCTGTTTATTCTAAGTGCACACTCGTCTGTCGCTTTAAAATCTTGAGCTCGTTACAGCAGGATGGATTCTGATTGGCTGTCAATGTTTGTATCGTTCATCAGCTGGAAAAAAAATCGTTCTGAAAGTGATTCCAACGATATCGTTTCTCTGTGTCTTTATTGTTATAGCTGTGGTGTGGACTCTGCTATTCTTTAATATTGCGACGATTTTTAGAGTTATATCTTTATCGTTATCGTCTTTGGTGTGAACGGGCCTTTACACCCCTACTATTGACCTTAGGTGGCTCTATAAGAAGTACTTTTTTACATGTCTCAATAACCATAGATCAAAATATTTACGTTTTTCCTCTGGTCATGATATAACTCCCCTTTCATCCTGCCGTTCTACTGAAGCAGTTTCTGTATGGCCCTGCTTATAGGCTTCATCATTAAAGCATGTGTGCGTACGGGTGTTAAGGATGAGGCCTACATACCCCTGCGAGAATACTAAGTGTGCCGAAAACACTGGAGTCTTTCAGGACCCACAGGGACTGCCGGGCAGGGGACTTCGCTCAGGGGACGTCGCAAGCAGAAGTGATGACAGAAGCCCGTTCTCATCACAGATGCCACAAAAAAGGCCGAGCTGTGAATACACTGTGGGGAATTGCTCACGGCCAGCGGCAGAGACACCACTTACACTGGTAACTGGTGAATGGTTAAACATCCCGCAGCCCTCATTTCCATTGGCTTTTATAATTATCAAAGAACCAGCTTATGAAACATGACTACAAAGCGCAGAATATCTGTGTGTTAAATGGGAACAACTGTCTCATCCACTCCTTTGACGGCATCTCCTGTTGTTTCAGACTGTGTGAAGGAAGAAAAAGAGGCTAATTGCTTCACTGTGACAAAAATCAATGAATAGATATTTAATACTTTATTTCACAATGCATTTCTTTCCTATCCTTCAAAGTCGGATGAAGGTCGTGTTAGCCGTCTCTCGTCCCTGTGCAACCCTGTAACTTGTTAACATGCCAAATTCACCTGACGGACTGTTTTCACTGCTATTCAGAAAACTGGAGTGATATGATGGGATTCACTTACTGCAAACAAGTGCAGATACACAGCAGTGACTGCAGTTTTCCTCAGAGCAATGACAGAGTGAAGAATGTTGGTAACCAAACAGTTGATGGTAGCCATTGACGTCCATAGTATTTTTTCCCCCAATGGCTACCAACACTCTTAAAAATATCTTTAGTGTTAAACAGAAGAAAGAAACTCTTACATGTCTAGAACAGCTTGAGGGTAAGAATTTAAATTTTGGGGTGAACTGTCCCTTTAATCCTTTCATAATTCTAGCATTAAAACAAGTTTTTTACTAATTCCAAACATTTGAACATAAGACTTAAAGGGTTAGTTCACCCAAAAGTGAAAATTCTGTCATTAAATACTCACCCTCATGTTGTTCCAAACCCGTAAGACCTTCGTTCATCTTCAGAACACTAATTAAGATATTTTTGATTAAATCCGAGAGCTCTCTGACCCTCCATAGACAGCAATGCAACTGACATGTTCAAGGCCCAGAAAGGTAGTAAGGACATCATTAAAATAGTCCATGTGACATCAGTGGTTCAACCGTAAGTTTACAAAGCAGCGAGAATACGTTTTGTGCGCGAAGAAAACAAAAATAACGACTTTACTCAACAATTTCTTCTCTTCCGTGTCAGTCTTCGACACGCGTTCATGAGAGTACGACGCATGCGTGCGATGCTGCTGACGTTATTCGAACCAGAATATACAGTTCTGTTCGTCCACTAAGAGAGGTGGACGTTCTACGTCAGAACTCCGGCTCCTGCATCGCACGCATGCGTCGTACGCCTGTGAACATGCCGAGAAGTCTGACATGGAAGAAAATAAATAGTTAAATAGTCGAAAAACTCGTTAGTTTTGTTTTCTTTGCGCACAAAAAGTATTCTCGTAGCTTCATTAAATTACAGTTGAACCAACGAATCAAAAATAACTTCATTTGTGTTCCGAAGATGAACGAAGGTCTTATGGTTTTGGAATGACATGAGGGTAAGTAATTTATTACAGAATTTACATTTTTGAGTGGACTATCCCTTTAAGATTAAACAAATTTAGTTAATTGTGTTCCGTCTGTAGACTCAGGCCATGTCCACACGTACACGGGTTTTTCCTTCTTCCGTTTTCCGTAAGAAAATTTCCGTCCACATGAAAATGCAAAAGCATGCTATGAAGCACTGTCAAGAGCATGCCAAACCAACAGGTGGCGATATAATCTCAACCGTAAAGCCATGTTGGCCAATCAGAAGCCTGAAAAAGTGTCCAGTAGGCGGCGATAACAGGTTTCGCTGTCTACACGATAACATTGCAACCAGAGTTTTTGAAAATCTTCACCCTGGCAGGCGTTTTCAAAAATGTTCGGTTTCAGTGAACTGGTGCTGCGTTTGCACGAACTGACAAACCACGTAGAAGAAGCTGCGCTTTTAAAAACAACCGCGTTCGTGTGGACAGGGCCTCAGAATGCTACATGTGTGTGTTTACTACACTGAGCTAAATATGGCATACTGTAACCTTCATTTAGGAACATCTTCCTGGGTAAAAAATGAATTCTAGAGGCTGTTTTTTTCTTCTTCCCCTTCTCTAGGGCATTGGGTTTTGGAATGGGTTAGTATGTAGTCATTATAAATAGCTTTATATGTAAACAATAGGTGTCCTCATTTAGATAACTCAGTTAACATGTTATTCACTGCATGTTTGTTACACCATAGTGTGTGTGTGTGTGTGTGTGAGTGTGTGTGTGAGTGCAGTCTGATATTCTGGGAACGGAGGGGTCGTGTTGTTGACCCACCTGCTCCCATCTCTCTTCAGCTGGATCTTGTCGCATTTCAGCAGCTGCAGCCGCTCACAAAGCAGGTCTTTGTAATCCGTCCTGGGTGGACACAAGGAGCAGAGGAAACACAGAGAGGCAGAAACGGCTCATCTTGCCTTCTTCACTGATTTTACACTGACTGTCCTTCATGGTGCTGGATGAACACATACCTTCATGCCTGACACACACACACACCTGTTACATGAACTTTATGCAGAGGGCAAAACTAACGGACATATCCAAGTAACTGAACAAAAGACGAGTGCTGCACATAATTTCACATGCAGATGGCAAATATTCAAACCTGTGTTCCTCCAGCAGCATGCAAAGCACGTTTGCAAATGTGACCAAGGCAGAAATAGCCGAGCAGCCTGTTTGCTGCACTTTAGTCAAATTTTCTGAATGTGGGCTACAATATGTATGTCGACTTCATGCCCGTTTCCAAACCTGAACCTTCATAGATTGTAAGAACCTGTGAGTGTGTGTGGGTCGGGTTATGCGACCACATGTTATTACGCTATTCTACTGACACAAATACATTAAAAAAGTATCTATGTTATAAATTACAAATACATGTCCATTTAATGCCAGTGACCATCTTCAGGCTTTATAAAGAATTATCCCGTGATTTGTTGAACGAGTATGAACAGTTTTTTTATTTCTCCTTTTGAGTTTGAAAAAGAAAGGTCATTTGTGACCCTAGACCACAAAACTATTCATAAGGGTCAATTGTTTGAAATTGAGATTTATACATCTGAAGCTTTCCATTGATGTATGGTTTGTTAGGATAGGACAATATTTGGCCGAGATACAACTATTTGAAAATCTGGAATCTGAGGGTGACAAAAAAATGAAATTATTGAGAAAATCACCTTTAATGTTGTCCAAATTAAGTTCTTAGCAATGCATATTACTAATCAAAAATGAAGTTTTGATATATTTACGGTAGGAGATTTACAAAATATCTTCATGGAACATGATCTTTACTTAATATCCAAATGTCCAAATGAAGTTCTTAGCCATGCATATTACTAATCAAAAATTAAGTTTTGATATATGTACGATAGGAAATTTACAAAATATCTTCATGGAACATGATCTTTACTTGATATCCTAATGATTTTTGGAATAAAAGAAGAATTGATCATTTTGACCCATACAATGGCTATTGCTACAAATATACCCATGTGACTTATGACTGGTTTTGTGCTCCAGGCTCACATATAACATTAGAAGAACACCTGAGTGAGTAAATCATGACTGGCTTTTCTTTTTTTTTGGTGAACTGTACCTTTACGGCAATTTACACCAACCACTATTGCTGCCTTCACATGCTTTCTTAGTCAGAAATTGGACATGAATGGCCATAAAGTCATAAACTGTTGGCAGAAACATGGCTAGTTCTGTAAAGTTGTATTTGTTTTTCCAACGACATCTACATGGCTTTCTCCTGCTATTACAGTCATGTATATTTACGTATATGAATAACCATTTAATGCATTACTGTATGTATTGGAGCACAGCGAAAATAGCATTTATTTGACCGAAATGCAGGAATCGTCAGCCTGTTTTTGCTGTGAATGTTTATATGGTTACCAATGAATAGGAAGCAACATTTTTTTTTCAAAACCTGCTGGATATTGAATAAAAATCTTCTATACCTTATGCTTTTAACAGGATTTCCCCAAGAAACAGGCAAGAATGAACTCTTCAGTGGGCCGTCCACCATGATTTCTTTTCTTTCCAACAACAAAGCACATGATTGTGAAAAAACTTGGAATTACTACTTCACAATTTACTTGCATCTAGCCAAAAACGAGTGGAAATTCTTGTCTTATTTGGGAAAGCAATGATATAAGGATTTCTGCAATAATTCAGTGCACATGTGCAGACGCGTACAGTAACTAAATAATGTCTTAAAGTTTTACGTGTGGTTGATCTAGTTACCTCTACTCTATGCAATTGTAAAGCTATTATATTTTGTCAAGCTTCATGTCATCTACTCTATAATTAACACAGTTAAGCTTAACTAACACTACATGGGTTCAAAGTTGCTAGATTTCAAGTTATTAACCAAAATAGTTAACAACACTGAACCTGCTTGAGAGAACAATATCTACATATATGAAATTCAAAGATTCTTCTATTGTGATTATTTAATAATTAATATAATTACACCATCAAATATACTAAACTATAAAACAGTTTTTATATTAAAAACATGGTGACACTTTAGTTCAGGGACCAATTCTCACTATTAACTAGTTGCTTACTAGCATGCCTAATAATAACATATTGGCTGTTTATTAGTACTTATAAAGCACATGTTCTGCATGACCATATCCCTAATCCTACCCAATACCTAAACTTAACAACTACCTTATTAACTATTAATAAGCAGCAAATTAGGAGTTTATGGAGGCAAAAGTCGTAGTTAATGGTTTGTTAATAGTGAGAATTGGACCTAATAATACCTGCTGTATTGAGAATACAACTGAGCTACTGCCACACATCTGGAAAATGTAGTTTAGTTTGTAGTGACTTTACTTTTAGCGTTATTCTTCAAAACCAATGTTGTCACAAAGAGGGGCTAAATCGAACAGTATTCTGACACCTTCGATTGAAAAAGACAAAAAAAAAAAATGGCAATGTTCATCAATCCAGTTAATCCATGCGTACTCTGGTCCTGTTTTGATCGAGAATACAAATTATAAAACGGAGAGTTCCGGTCCTTGATTCTGATTGGCTGAGCCGCGTTCGAAGCTGTTGTAAATTACTCTACAAACACACACCTTTGTTTACTTTGTGTGTTGCTCAGCAACCACTTTATTGGAACCACAACTGTTTCTGAGGAGCTACATTGTTTGGTGGAAGAATATGGTTTTTATTAATATCATTACACTTTATTTGCTCTGTTTTATTCGGTGAAACCTAACTACATATATGGAATAACCGTTTTATAAAAGAAATAAGCCTCGTGAAGCCGTGGTTTACAGTTAATTTATAACTGCTAAGGGGGGTTACTCTGCTTCGCGTCGTGCCTAACAACGCCCCCTAGCTGTTATAAATCCACCGTAAACCACGGCTTCACGAGGCTTATTGCTTTAGTACATATCTACTGTCAAAAACAGTTAATTACATAAACATTATGCCTCTATATAGTCACCATTTTCTTCAGATACACTCCACCTCGCCTTGTGGCCTTATTTTGTGAAATCAAACAGAACCAAACATCACTGTGTCTATTATACATAGACTAATATTATGAAGTATCAGTTTTACTTGGTTCATTAAAAGTTTAATGAGAGGACAGATTTAGAATTTTTGTCCATTCACATCAAAAGGCATGGACTAACACGATTCCCCCCCCTTTAAACACTCATTAAAAAAAACATGTCATTAGCATGTATAAAACGTAAAAATCTAATCTTACCCCAGCATATATTGATGTAATGTATTGGTTTCTTCACTTTCAAAATCACAAATTAACTCTTGGTCACAAACCAATTGATAGCTAGCTACTAGAGGGATTTAATGGACAGCATAAGGAGTGCGCAAAATAGTTTACAGACTGAAAGATAACGGTTGTGCTGAAAAATGCTGACATTTAAAAGCATGATGTGGATGAATCAGAAAACACGTTGTTTGTTCCTTGTATTCATCTCACCTCCTAGCAGCTCACAGGAAACGTCCAGGAAGTGACATCTCTCCCACACATGTCAGCTGGACTGGGCTGCCGCCAAACACACACACACACACACACACACACACACACACACACAGAAGAGGAACAAACAATACTGTATATGATCATTCAAGCAGGAAGTGTGTCTAGGACCAAAGTGGTCTAACTATACACAAGGAATAAATTCTAAAGTTTAGAATAGATTATAGATTATATCATCATAATTATATTATAATATAATAAATTATTTCATAATTACATTATAGAAGAATCACATATGCACATAGTCAAAAACACCTTTTTAAAATAATTTGAGGCTAAAGGTAGTGAAAGTCCAGTAGCCCTCCACTAGAAGATATAAATCGCATATATACGAAGAGCTCTTTTTTGGATCACATTATAGACAACATTAAATTCTTTGTTAAAGGTAACATGTATTCAGAAAGATTTTCTGTTGCAGCCTTATCAGTAAAATGCTTTATTTGTCCACATCAATATCCATTTCATAAAGTAATTCCTAGTAATATATTTAAATTACATGTATTCCATAGTAAGTGTATTTTTAAATATCCTAACATATTTACTGACATATCACTAGAGACTTACTGATATAAAATTATAATTCAACTTTATTTGGAGTACTACCTGCGAACAACGGACACTGAACAATCTAGAAAAACTCTCAATATAGTCAATATAGTCATATATATTCAAGTCTCAACTGAATTATACATGCAGACACTCATAGGAGGAGTATTGAAGTGCTAATCCCCAAAATCCAAGTAAGCGTCTCCTATCATATTCAAAAAAAGGCTTTAATTGCTCAAGCATGCTTCAACTAAACGCTGAGTTTTTCCCTTTTCTTCTATTTAATACATTTGTATGTTATTTTAGCACAAGGCTGCTGATAAGGCTGTTGATGGGAGTGCTGGGTTTGCGATGGAACAAGACGAGTCCCTTGTGATCGTGTGTTTGTGCGGAGATGTCCCGTTTCCCGTAAAAAGCACAGGGGTGGATCGCAGTGCTCGGAAACAAACGTCCCATGCAAATTAAATTCAACATGAAAATTAGGAAGTTGATTTATGAGAATATGGGATCAAAAAGACAGACGAGTTGGAAGACGGAGGATGCCACAACTTTTATTCGGACCATATGGAGTGGGGAGTGGGGTGATGATAATATGTGTCCTTAGCTGTCCCATTGCAGAACTCAAGGTGCAGAATTTACTACACTCTTTCAAGCACTTAACCTGTCACGGTTGGAAAATAGAGCGGATGCCAAACGTCTTTCAGATATCGTAAAATCAAATGAAAACTCATCAAAAGTGTCATTAGTAACGAAAGAGAACATGTCTTCCAGACGTCTTTCCGTCGATTCTCAGTTATTGATCTGAATAATCTGACCTGTGGCTGAACATGATCCCTTCAGCATGAGCTTGAACAAACAAGACGGTGAAGTATCTGGGAACAAACACATACAACCAATAAAATCTGGAAGTAGTTGAACTCTCTTCCACACGGCGCTGAAAAATGGCTTCAAGCCAGTTCACTTGGAGCCGTTCACACTAATTGTTTCCTTCAGTCTGAATCCTCAATCCTCAACGTCTCCCACTAATACGTTTAAACAAAGCCTCTAATTAGAACAGTAAACCTTTCATTAAGATGAATGAGTTTAGGTTAGTGTGAGGTCAGACACACACCAGAGGTCAGGTGAACAAGTACTGTATACTGGACGTTTTATACAGTAAATGAAACAGTAGGTAGTATGCAATGATAAAAACAATTCAACCCTGTTGTCACATGACCTTCAGCGAGTGGCATCCAGTCGGTCACATTTTGCATAAAACGTCTTAACTGCAGTCTGATCAAATAACGAGTCACGAAAGAGATGTTAAAGGGTTAGTTCACCCAAAAATGAAAATTCTGTCATTAATTACTCACCCTCATGTCGTTCCAAACCCGTAAGACCTTCGTTCATCTTCGGAACACTAATTAAGATATTTTGATGAATTCCGAGAGCTCTATGACCCTCCCATAGCGCCATTTTGGAGAGTACGAGAGTATGAGATACTCTCCAGAATGGACATACATGAGGGTTTCACATTACAGGGATGGAGGACGATGACCTAAAGGCATAGAGTAAAAGAATAGAGAGGGAAAGACCGAAAAATAAGGACATGCTAGTTTTCCGAGAATGGGTGACCTCAAATGATGCTGTTTTACCTGAAAGAGCAACAGTAGTCGGGTTTCCATCCAAAGTTGCACATTTAACTTATGCGCAAAACTGGAATATCGCATAAAACATTTGCGAACAAGCATCGTTTCCATCCAACAAGTCAAAGAGAACAAAATCGTCACTTCCTGATAAACTGGCACTAAATAGCTCTAATATAGCTCTGATGCTTGCTGTTTGGGAACGCAGTCGTGTAAGACATTTATACAGAAATATTATGATGACAGACTTTGCTCGTGCATTTCCGAATGACCAAAACAACATTTCAGATGCTATGGAATGAGATCGGTCCGCTGGTTAGTCAGAATTTGCCGTCCCATAGCGCAAAGTCACATGACTTTTTTGATGCGCTTGGAGGAATTTATTCGCAAAATGCATTTCCATCTCC
>NW_015558605.1:917592-919915 GCF_001515605.1 Sinocyclocheilus anshuiensis | reverse complement strand
TCAAGCACTTAACCTGTCACGGTTGGAAAATAGAGCGGATGCCAAACGTCTTTCAGATATCGTAAAATCAAATGAAAACTCATCAAAAGTGTCATTAGTAACGAAAGAGAACATGTCTTCCAGACGTCTTTCCGTCGATTCTCAGTTATTGATCTGAATAATCTGACCTGTGGCTGAACATGATCCCTTCAGCATGAGCTTGAACAAACAAGACGGTGAAGTATCTGGGAACAAACACATACAACCAATAAAATCTGGAAGTAGTTGAACTCTCTTCCACACGGCGCTGAAAAATGGCTTCAAGCCAGTTCACTTGGAGCCGTTCACACTAATTGTTTCCTTCAGTCTGAATCCTCAATCCTCAACGTCTCCCACTAATACGTTTAAACAAAGCCTCTAATTAGAACAGTAAACCTTTCATTAAGATGAATGAGTTTAGGTTAGTGTGAGGTCAGACACACACCAGAGGTCAGGTGAACAAGTACTGTATACTGGACGTTTTATACAGTAAATGAAACAGTAGGTAGTATGCAATGATAAAAACAATTCAACCCTGTTGTCACATGACCTTCAGCGAGTGGCATCCAGTCGGTCACATTTTGCATAAAACGTCTTAACTGCAGTCTGATCAAATAACGAGTCACGAAAGAGATGTTAAAGGGTTAGTTCACCCAAAAATGAAAATTCTGTCATTAATTACTCACCCTCATGTCGTTCCAAACCCGTAAGACCTTCGTTCATCTTCGGAACACTAATTCGTTCCAAACCCGTAAGACCTTCGTTCATCTTCGGAACACTAATTCGTTCCAAACCCGTAAGACCTTCGTTCATCTTCGGAACACTAATTAAGATATTTTGATGAATTCCGAGAGCTCTATGACCCTCCCATAGCGCCATTTTGGAGAGTACGAGAGTATGAGATACTCTCCAGAATGGACATACATGAGGGTTTCACATTACAGGGATGGAGGACGATGACCTAAAGGCATAGAGTAAAAGAATAGAGAGGGAAAGACCGAAAAATAAGGACATGCTAGTTTTCCGAGAATGGGTGACCTCAAATGATGCTGTTTTACCTGAAAGAGCAACAGTAGTCGGGTTTCCATCCAAAGTTGCACATTTAACTTATGCGCAAAACTGGAATATCGCATAAAACATTTGCGAACAAGCATCGTTTCCATCCAACAAGTCAAAGAGAACAAAATCGTCACTTCCTGATAAACTGGCACTAAATAGCTCTAATATAGCTCTGATGCTTGCTGTTTGGGAACGCAGTCGTGTAAGACATTTATACAGAAATATTATGATGACAGACTTTGCTCGTGCATTTCCGAATGACCAAAACAACATTTCAGATGCTATGGAATGAGATCGGTCCGCTGGTTAGTCAGAATTTGCCGTCCCATAGCGCAAAGTCACATGACTTTTTTGATGCGCTTGGAGGAATTTATTCGCAAAATGCATTTCCATCTCCTGTTATTCACAGCAACCCTTTTTCGCACAAGTCAAAAACCACCTCAAGCGAACGTAAAAACTTTTTTTGCGAATTAAGTTTTTTTTATTCGAAATTTGGCGTTTCCTTCACTCATTTCTGATGCAATACTTCAAAATGCACATTAAAATGGGGTGATGGAAACATAGCTAGTGACTTAGTTATGTCACAGACCTTTGCTTTGATAGTATAAAAACACGGAGATGCGAGCTTGCACTCTTAAAGGGGTCATATGATGCGATTTCAATTTTTCCTTTCTCTTTGGAGTGTTACAAGCTCTTGGTGCATAAAGAAGATCTGTAAAGTTGCAAAGACTAAAGTCTCAAATCCAAAGATATTCTTTATAAAAGTTAAGAGTCAGCCACGCCTACCTAAAACGGCTCGTTCTAACACGCCCCCACATATCTACATCACGATGTGGGAAGATTTGCATAACGCCGCCCAAATGTTCACGCAAAGAAAGAAGGCGTAACTTTTATTCTCGCTGTAGTTTTGTTGTTGCCGCCGCCATGTCGTGAAGGCGCTGTGTTTCGTTGTGAAAGCGAAACTACTTTGTTTGGCCTTCCAAAAGAGGACAATATCCGCTTCGTCATGCCTGGAGCTGATCCGTGCTGGTCGCTGAGGGAATACATCAACTTTGCACTGTGGATCGCCGGATCGGCTTTCACCGTGGACGAAGCAGAGTCTAGCCTGGGGTCGTCACATGTGGTTGCCGCAAGCCCTCCGGCCGTTCCTCACTCTAGCCCCCGGCCGCCGCTCACTCAAGCCGGCCTCCGTGTGACGCTTTTTCGTTGTGAAAGCGAAACTACTTTGTTTGGCCTTCCAAAAATG